>NC_061114.1:113060863-113360863 GCF_002878395.1 Capsicum annuum
GCGTAACAAGAATATGGGTGCGAAGAAAAGCTGAGAATTGAATTATTATGAAAAAAGAAAAAAATACTCCTACCATAGTGTAGTTAATGTTCTTAGAAAGATTGGGATGAAACAACAGATGTGTAAAGCTAATGAAATAAAAAGTTAGGTTTATTTAAGATGGTTATGTATTAAAGTGCTTAGGGAGATTAGTCACTATTTCCCAAATAGTTCCTACCCGACCCCTAGCCTGCATTACAACCATGAAAGACCTAATTGATCCTACATTTCAACTTTCGACTATTAATTGAGTATTACACTAAGGGCAAGCCTATGGTTCATCACCTATTGTGTATAAATTCCTTCTGAGAGTGAGTGATTAAATTTTGATATCCCCCTCATGATAAAGAGTGAAAATTTATGAGAGATATGGGGAAAACTTTCTTGTAGAGAGGGTGCATGGGGAGTAAAGTTTGGAGGACTTATTTTGTATTGTGTACTTTTATTAAGTTTGCCACCAAATTGAATATCACTGTTTGGATAATGAAGTATAAAATAAAGGTTCATATGGCCAACGATACCATGATTCTTAGGTTGCAATTAGAAGGTTTGATGATTGTGCTGATTGAAGTTGTTAGAGGACGAACAAGGTTTTAAGTATAGGGTGCTGACCTTAGGCATATTTATATGTCCAAACACCTCTATTTACCCATATTTAGACTTATTTTGAGGATAAAAATTGTGTTAATTATAGTGAATTGTGAGCTAAAATCTATTTCATGGCTAACCGATGTGATTAGAGATGCAGGGTAAATTTCCCATAGATTTAGAAGAAAATTTCATACATATCACGAAGATGCGAAATACCGTGTTGATAAAAGTCAAAAACATATGTAGATGCATGAGATCATGGATAAAAGAAATAAGCTAAGGAAATATAAGAATTAAGATAGAAAATAGAGAAAGATTCCAGTGATGCGATGCTATCTCGACGTATCGCGTCGACTGCGAAATGGGGTGCCTTATCCGAGATTTCATGAACAACTTCCAGTGCATCGCTTTTATGTCAACGCATTGTGTTGATGCATAAGTTTTGTTCCTTTTCTAAAATTTTAAGAGCAAAACACATTGCGTTGATGCGAAAATCTTTGAGACTTAGTCATATTTTAAGGAGAAAATTCCAGTGACATGACGCGATGTCGATGCGTCGAGTCGTGCGGTAAAGAACTTAGTCTGATTTTTAAAGACAAACTCCAGTGTGTCAATGCGATGTTGAAGGGATGCATTGGATGGCTTAAAGCAATTAGCGACTCATCGCGTCAAGGCTTCAGATCTAGTGAAATTTTCCCAAGTATAAAAGAAATATGTGAGCAAAATTTCAATCACTTTTTGGCAAGCTTTGCAACGGCCGAAAAGCATAGAATTCCTTCTTTTAGGGTTTTCTTTATTTCTTTTGAACTTATTTACCTCAATACTAATTTTGGGCATGATTAATTACATGTTTTTTTATGTTTATTTCAAACATGAGTTGCTAAATACCCTTGTTCTGTGGTTGAGGTCAAGAAGATGATTACTCTTTGATATTCTTTATAGTATTTTGTTTTTGGATTATCACCTGGGTTGTTCTTAATTTCTTGAGTAGTTTCTTTTTGGATTATCACCTGGGTTGTTCTTAATTTCTTGATCTTGCTATTTTAATGCTTGGCTGCCATTAGAATAAATTTATATTTCTATATGAATCTAGAAGGAGAATCATCGATTAGAATGAGAAAATTATGGAACAAGGTTCTTACCCTTTAATAAAATAAGAGGTTTGAATTATCATCTAGGATAGGGATATACCTAGAAGCCTTGTTTGGTTCAATTGCAAGAAGAGTACTTATTGAATCTAGAAGAATTATTGAATCTCTGCGGGAGTTGTAGCTGAAATATTCAATAGATAGAAGATTTGAGGTTGGGACAAAAAAATTGTTGCCTAAACCTTAAGAACCATCAACCCGATAACCAATTAGACTACTATAAGAATGGAGATTTGCATGATTGTTCGAAAAGCCTCAACCCTGAAATTCTTATCATTATTGTTTACAACCGTTGCTTGCTTTGCTTTAGTCATTCACTTTTATTTCTTATTAAATAATTTATATTTTTATTCTCAAATTCAAAATCATCTTGATACTTTACAAAACTTAATGCTCATTGTCTAAAACTACAAGTTGGTTAAATTTCTAGTTGCTTAGTCCTCGTGGGAACAATATCTGATTATCTACATCACTATATTTCTTGTATGATGACGTGCACTTGCGTGTGCATCTGAGTTGCAACAGCCGCAAAGTAGTGATTGACACCTTCTTGACCACTGGAGTATAAGTAACTTTCAATATTTTTCGCTTCAATTATGAGGATCACAAAGGTGAGTGTATGTGAGTGCTGGTGAGGAACTTTTACTACTAAACTTATTTGTTCATTTTGTAGGTACAAGGTCATATAAGGGTAATATATCTTTGATAGCCTCAGATTATTATGACTACAACATGGGAGACTATAATTATAGTGAAAAATATTATGGCTGTGATGATGATAAAGATTATGGGGGCTATGTATATAGCTATAATTAAGACATGGACAAAAAAGAGGGTTACAGGTTTGAAGGAGAAAGTGAGATGAATGAAGTGCCTAGTTTTTATGGTGAATATGGAGATGATGAAGATCCTTGTCATGGTTCCTATGATAAAGATGAGGCGTGAGGAGTCATACATTTCCCACTTCAAACATAGAATTGGTGTAAAGTATAACCCCTTCATTAGTAAAGCTTATGAGAGCTATAGTGAGAGTGCATATATAGAGTATGAAGATTCATATTCTTCACCTTGTAATACTCCTTATCAAGGTCAAAGTGGTGTGAATGGTTATACTATCTATAGTAGAGGTTGTCCCATGAAAAGAAGAGAGTATGCATCTCCAAAGCTGAGGGGTACCACATCTTATTCTTCCTATTCTAGTGCCCAAACCTACAGAAGTGGGAACTAAGGTAGATATAGAGGGTATATTAGGAGTCAAGGTCACCCTACTCTTCCCATATTTATAAAAGAGTCGGGTCCCGAAGACTATCTTGATTGGGAATGAAATTGTGAAAAGATTTTAATGTATTATGATATGAGTGGAGTTGAAAGAATTACGTGTGCCCTTAAACATATTCAAGGTTCGACATTGTTGTGGTGGGAATCCATAAGGAAGTTCATATGACCATAGAGTGCATTGAAAGAGCTCATGAGGGGTGCTCATATGCACATGGGGTATACTAAGCTTTACAATGTTGATCTAAGAAGAAATGTTCACTTCGAAAAGGTAAGCATTTGTGGGATTTCGGGCTTCCTCCGTGTGCTAGATGATAGGTGCTAGAAAAACTACTGCATTCCACCCACTGTTGACCATTTAAGGCTATTTCAAGAATCTCTACTTGTTCCATACTTGTCATCACCCAATTTGAATACTATAAGGAGGTGTGATGCGATATCTTCCCCTTGAAACAAGGTCATTTATGCTTGGTTGCCAATTGGTTTGCACAACATAGAGTTCCAAATATGCAAAATTGGCCTAAGATTGTAAAAGAACAATATCAAAATCATCTCTTTATATCCATTATTACCAAATCTCAAAGAGATATAGTCACTTACTCCAAGACAAATGAAAATGGGAGACAAAATATTGAGAAAAGTAAGGGTGTACAAGATGGCAATCCAAGAGTAGAAAAAGGAGAGGTTGTAAGGAGTGAATTTAGGGAGAGGCAACCAAACTGAGCTAACTTTGCTTGTCCTTCTATTTCTAAGGACATTTGCATAGATACCAACATGGCAAGCGGAGGAGAACAAGTGTTAAAAGAGAAGATTCCATTTGAATACTTGACTAGGGATATCTTAGAAGTTTTTGAAGCTAGTAGAGGACCTTTACACAAATGTAAAGAAGAACATGCTTATGAATTTCAAGGTAAAATAGCTAACTCTTATACTTTTGTACATGTGAATGATGATTGTGTGGCTAGTAGCCCATTGATTGTGAGTTGTAGCTTACTTATTTGTGAGTCTATTAATTCTTTGCCTCTTGGATGATGATGTATATATTGTGACTGTGGATACACTAGTTGATCTTATTAATGATCGGATTGTCTTTTCTTATATGATCAATTTATGTCCACCTAGTGTTGAAGCCATTGTGTTGAATGATAATCCATCGTCTATTAATTCTTTGCCTCTTGATAATGATGCACATGTTGTGAGTGTAGATACATGAGTTAATCGTAATGATGATCAAATTGACTCTTCTTGTAAGATCAATTGTTAAATCCATTGTGTTGAATGATAATACATCATCTTATAGGAATTGTATTGATCAACTTGTATGCAAAACTAATCCACCACTTGAGGATATGTGTGTTGTAATTAATAGACCTCAAGTGAGTGAAAAACTTGAAAGTGTTGGTCAAAAATATAGGAGTGACCCTTTGAGCATGTTTTCTAAGGAATGTATTATGGATTGTCTTGCTCATACGGATGATTGTGTGTTTGAAACTTCCCTGGAATTTGATTGTTCCCTTTTAGAGAGTGAACTTGCTTGTTCCAAATCTGCTTCCGGGTTAGATCATTCTCTCTTTAAGTATAATATCTTGTTTGAAGATGGTATAATCACTCCTAATAAACCAAGTGGTGAGAATGATGTTAAAGGTATATAATGTTGAAGGTATAGCTTATCTTAAAGGCTATAGCCTATATGCCAACCCACTTTGGTATGAAAACATTCTTCCTAAAGATGGAAATCTCTTAGTGGAAAATGAGAGTACTCTTAAGGGTAAGGAATGTGTAGTCTTGGAAAGGAATAACCAATTGGGTGATGATAACTTTGATTTACTTGAATATTTAAGAAACCTAATAGGTAATTGTTCTTTGAAAATTAATTGTGGTTGTGATCCTTTGAATGACACTCCACTCATGTTTGATGACTATAAGGATAAATGGCTCGCTTCTTGTGAAAACTTAAATAATAATTCCTTTGATTTTGGTAGTGGTATGTGTCTCCTTGAGGGTTCTTCCATAAAATGAGTAAGTGTCCATTGCTTATAAATTACTTCCTTTTCTACTTTGTGTGACTTTATTGTTGAGAGTACTGGTAGTGACGATTTTGAAAGTAGTAGTGTGTCCATACATGAGGACACCTTAGTTAAGGTTGACTTGAGTGATAAATTTTTCTACTCTTTATTTGCTTTTGGTGATGTATATGCTATTGTAGAGAGCATGTCTCTTAGTTTGGGTGAAGCCTATAGGGAAAGGGAGTGTTGTATAGACCCATGTCTATGGCCACGCTTTCCATTTGACACCACTACCAAATGTTGAAATAATTATGTTGACTCGCCTAACTTGTTGCTTGGTCTACATGACAAGAAATGTTTGAATGAGAATGTTGGTATCCTTCCCTATAATGCAAGTCTTTCTTGGGGATTCAAAATTCATTTGAGGGACTAAAATTGTGCAAGGGAAATAACTCCAACCAAGTGGAAGGGTCTTTAAAGAAGGGGAGTCATGAAAAGCCCCAAGAGATTTCACCATTGAGTGTTTCCATTCTCAACCAAGATTTTATTACTTGTAGGTTAAGAAAAGAGTCTAATCTTGAAACTACTTTGGTTAAACTCCTTTTGTGTGATGCCCTTCTTCAATAATTGTTTAGAGATGATGACCTTTATATCCAATTCTTTTGTGCATTTTTTAATTGATTTCTAATGTTTAACACGAAGAATCCTTGGTTATATTTCAAGTATATACCGCTTTGGTATGATGATGTTATTTATTGTGCTAATTCTATGTAACACCCCGTATTTCCCCAGCATAATCTAAGTTCCAATACATAAGTATTCATGTATGAAATTTTTGAAACACTTTTTATTTTTCAGTCTATAGCCTGCCATTGCATAGGAAATTCAATTAGCTTTCCAATGATATAAAATTTGCCAAAATCTGATAACCGGGTAAGAAGTTATGGCTATTTTAAGTTTCAGATATTAAACATCATCATCTTGACCCTTAGCACGTCGCGGAGCCAGTCTAAATAACAATTGTCAGATTTCAGTCTGGTACCTCAACGTTGGCGCATCCGCCAAGGACCTAGTTCACATTTGGCAATTTCCAGTGAGCCTCCGTGATTTGACGCATTGTGGAGGTGGCCAAAAAGGTATTCCAGTGAAGGACTGTGATCTTACCGCATCGTGCCATCATCTAGTTTCCCAATTGTCCCTTTTCCAGTGGCTTGACGCGATAGTGGAGCGTCACACCAAGGAAAAAAATTGGGATCTTCAGTTTCCAACTTTTGTTTTTAAATTCATTTAGGGGTATTTGGGTCATTTTCCTAAGCTCTACACTCATCCTAAACACAAAATTTAATCCCTAATTGACCTAAATACACATCATTATTCAATTCCTCTCAAATTAAATCTCCCCTTTTCAAGAACAAGAAATACTAGCTCTCAAATTCAAGGCCAAATCTCAAGAACTCACCATCAATCCTTCCAAATTCATTTACTCAGGTATGTTCGATGTTCATCTATGGATTTCTTTTATCCATGGAGTCCAAGTATCCGTTTTAATTACAAAACCATCATCTTTTCAAGTTTATTTGATTTTAAATTATGATTTCATCAATGAATCTCCATGTACTATTGATTTTATACCATGTTACCATGAAATTATTATTATTATTCAATTCCCCATGCTTTAATATCATCATTTATTTAACAAAACCATGATTTATCTCTATTATGTCAGATTCATGCTATTTCTATATGTTTTAGGAAATTCCCATGATTTTTTTGAACCATGAACTACAAGTGTTTGATAAAATGCCCACAAGAGAGATTGATTTAATAAAAACCTTCCTGCTTTGTCCCCTAAGCTTTAGTTTTTTTCAGTATTGTTGTTTTGAGTCTTGGGGGTATTGAATACCTGAAAAACCATAGTTATTATTTAGTCTAGTCTCAGTACAACACAGAATAGTCTTTAGATTATATTATAAGCATTATCAAAAAGTCAAATATCAGTCATTAAACTCAGAACAGTCTGGTATCTCAGTGTCTTTTTGTTGGGAGTAGGATTTAGCACCGAGCGAGTACAGGGATGGCAGTTTCCCCATCAGATAGGAAGAGACGTTAGTAGTAGTCCTTATGCTCCAGAACTATGAAGCCAGTGTAGGGTATAAGAAGTCACCCGTCAGATTAGGCTTGACTATCTCACAGGGGTCACCCATCTGTTCAGGCTTGACACCCTTAGTCCTTTGGATATTATATCACTTTAATGGATCCACACAACCATTGTTAGTACCTGTGGCATGGTATTAATACCCTTCTAACTTAGGTTATAGGTTAGACCCTGATTAGCTTAAATTGGGGAATGTCGGTTAGATAATACGTCCCACAATCTCAAATATAGTCTCAGATACAGTACCAGCTCAGTTATTCAGACTTAGTGTTGTTTGACCAATGCATATAGATTTTAGTTATTTCAGTATTTCAGATTACAGATTTTACTCAGTTTATGTTATATGCTTGGTTATGCATCCTCAGTATTTATAGATTTTTCATGTATTTTCAGTATCTACAAATTCCATGCTCTTTATTCAGTACTCCATACTTTACATGCATGTCCAGTTAATTATTATTATTCCTATTCATGAGACCATGCCTATCATCCTACCTCATTTAGAATACCAGTACATTCAAATTACTGATTGCATACCTTTCTTTTGTGCTATGATGTATCATATCATAGGTGCTGATGCTCAGTTCCCGGATCGCTCATAGATTCCCAGATTATCAACAGTACAGTAGCAGTGGTGAGTCATCATCATTGGAGAAAAATTATATTACTTCGTGTCTTTATCTTAGTAATTAGTAGAGTTAGTTAGGGCCTGTCCCATCAATTCACAGTATTCAGTTTAGAGGTTTTTTAGACACTACAGTTAGCTATTCAGATTATTTAGATTTTAGTATTATGCCCGATTCATCATTTAATAATTTTTACATTATTAAAACCTTATGGTATTTCAGTCATTCTTCCATATTTATGATTATATTATTAAGTGCTCATAGCAGGTACTAGCTTATAGGTTAGCTTATGGTCCCTCAGGACCATAAGCATTGTATAACGACAAGGGGGTATTATCGAGTTGTTACATTCTAACCCTCATGTCTTGATGATGTTGTGCTTTTTTGTCCTTTCTTTGGTCCTACAAGGATTATATTTTAGGTCGAATCCTTTTCAAAAAGGGGAGGATGATACAAGCCAAATGACCATCATAGCTTTTGATAACATTGTTCAAAGTCAATACATGAAGAATCAAGCTTTGGTCACATTGAGGGAATGGAAACATATGTGGAGGAGCTGATTTGAGAACACCATAGAGCAATCCCATGTGTATAAGGTTGCTTGGGGGATTACCTTTGATGCAAACCCGAGAATACAATTGATGAAGAGAGATGTGCTTTGGATCTTGAAGAGGCTCCCTTGTAGTGTTAAAACTCATTAAGTGTATTTTAGTCATTTGGAGCATGGAAGTGGCACCCTTGGAGTGTAATTCTCATTAAGGGTGTTTGATAATTCCACCCCTTTATGTAATAGACTATAAATAGCACCTATTAGGTTTATTTTCTATTAGTTTAGATGATATTTTGACAAAAAACATTCTTGAACTCTATTGGGAGGCATTTTTAGTATAGGTCTTGGAAAATCCAATTAATATAGGGATTGGAAAGGCTAATATTGATCTTTTCTTAGAAACGATGGTTGTAAGGCAGAGTTGATCCCCTTTGCGGTCACCAAAAGAAGTTGTTGTTTACTTATACGAGTCTTAGGTGTCTTAGCATTTGATACACGTTTTGGTTCTTATCGGTTGAATTCTCTTATGTCAACTTATCTATCTTTACTTTCATGCATTGTTTTAGATTTTTCTTGCCTAAGTATATTTCTATCTTTCGTGGCTTGATCTGTATCATGAAATCCAATCCAATGTGGATTGCGTTTTTTCTCCTAGTTAATTTGAACTCAGTTATGTTATTTTTAGGTTTTTCTTACACCTACAAATATTCCACAAAAAATTTTTTTTTGTAACTTTTGACAATGTTTGATAATTATTAGAACATTGATACTTTGGAGAAGTAACTTGTAAACTTTTATTTAGAGAAAGCTTGGAGCTGCCGAGGAGGTCGGAGAAAATTGATTTATTTTTTTCTTATCAATCTTTTTAATTTTTCTTTGAGAACTCAAGATTCCGGATTTATCCTACTCAATATGTATGTTCATAATTAAGTTTTTGTGTATCATTTCTAAATGTGATTTTCAAGCAATGAGTAGCTAAATTCCACAACAAGGATTGTGGAAACCATGATGAATTAACAAAGCAGGTTAAATGCAAAGTCATTCTAATGATGTTTTTCCATGTATTGAGATTTATTTTATTTTGATTGTCTTATTGACGGTTACAAATGTTAGGAACTCACCTGTACTCGATACTTACTCGAGAGTGAGTAATATATTAGGAAAAAGAAATCACATTGTAATTTGAAGCTACCAACCTTCATCTAATTAACTTGAGATTGAGAGGAGATAGTTAATTTGAGATCAAGAACACGGATTAGTAATGCAACACTCTGATATCGAGAAGAGATGATTTCCATTCAATGAAACCAAGGTAGAGAGATGGTTAAGTGATACATAACTTTTTAGATTTTGCATGTAACACATTGAGATAGTTCGACAAGCACGAACAACTTATGTGTTTATGATGTAATGGGGAACACAGTCCTAGTTAATCATTTTTGCTGATTTTCTCAACAAAAACTAATATTTGTTTACTTGTTACTTCAACTTACAAACTATTGACTTGTTGTTTAATATCCTCCTTTTGAAAATAATTATTAATAGTTTAAATAACCGCATTGATCTAGTTATTAATCATATTCCTCATGGGATCGATCCCAACATAGTTGGGTTTTATATTTGTTTGATGGCCACTTTATACTTCATTATGAGGTGTAATTTGGGTGACAGTAAATTTTGGCACTTTGTTAGGGAATACGATTTAGGATTACATCAATTATTTTTACTTGACTATTAATTTTATTTATCTCAAATTTTTTTATTTTTATTTTTAGTTTTTTAAATATTTTACTGCACTTCTTGATATGACATCTTTACAAGAGAACCTGTGGAGTGATAATGGCTCCTAATTTATTGATCCTTATCCTTTTGGTATAGTGCATTATTGTAGAAGTATGATAGATATATTGTGGGATCACAATGAGAGTATGATAGAAATGTTGACAATCCTCGCAAAAGAAAAACATAAACTCATTCAAAAGGTTTATAGATTTGGCTTGAATATTCACAACTAAATAGAAAATTTAGATGTAAAGGTTGATATGTGTAATATCTAACAATTTAGTTATGAGTTGTGTGAGAATGAAAAAATTCTTATAAGTAAAATTAAGGAGCTAAAATTGGAGGATCAAATACTTGATCATACTTCTATTGATGTTGTCACTATTGAGAAGAGTGGAGTAGAGTAATATGAGGATGTAAATTAGGGTGCAATTCATGAGTTGGGATGTCTTGGACCTTATTCTAATCATTTTTCCACATTATGTTTGGATAGTAAGATATTAGTCGTGACATCCAAAACCCAATAGAAGAATGTAAAGAGGAGAACAAATATGTCTATTATTCTTGAATTTGTTGTGCCAAAGAGGAAAAATTACATTCATCATTTATGGGCCAAGAAATACAACATGCCATATCTATTGCTTGGTTCCTTTATTTTTATATCACCGACCCTTGAGCATAGTAGAAAATTAAAAAAAAAATTAGTAGTACAATTCATAAGTTCAGAGGGAAAATAAAAGTGGGAGGAAATCCAACTAGTAGTTTAACTTCTAATTTTATTTCTTTATTTATATAATATCACATTAACTTTGTAGATTTAGGGGAAGTCTGAGTACCCGAATTTAAATCTAAGGATCATGTTTGAACTTAAGTGTGGGGTGCATGCGACTCTTGATGAATAGTCGAAGTCTTAAACTTGAGGTCTTTAACTCGACTAGGTGATAAATGCAACCCTTTGAAATCAACTTCATAACTTTGAGGTAGGATATCAAATGGCTCTTCGGAGTTACAGAACTCCCGGACCACTCAAAAATGGGCTCATCAGGAAACTGGAACTTGACCACTCGGGTACGACAATGTATAGATGCATAGCACAAGTGAAGCCAATCTATACCCAGAATGATGTCAAAATCAACCATATCAAGCTCAATCAAATCAGCACATATGACCCGATGAATGATAGTGATAGGACACTTCTTATACACTCGCTTAGCAATAATAGATTCTCCTACCAGGGTAGAAACCAGAATAGGCTCAGGAATCTGTTTAGGGTCCATCTCAAAATTTACAGCAACCAGAGGTGTCACATAAGAAAAACTCAAACCGGGGTCCATCAATACATACATATCAAAATGAAAGACAAGGAGCATATGAGTGACAACATTTGGAGAGTCCTCCTGCTCCTGGTGAGGTGGTATAGCATAGAAGTGATTCTGGCGTAAACCACCAGCAGTATTAGAAGAGACGCCCTGACAAGGAACTGGGCGGACTACGGGAGCAGGGGCACTGGTAGCCTGACTCTAGGGACGAGCATCTCAACTCCTCTATCTAGCGTACAAACAATCTCTAAGTCGGTGGCCCAACTTTCCACAACCAAAGCAACCCCTCAGATCAACAAAACTCTCGCCAAAATGATCTCTACCACACTTGGCACATAAAGGAGGACGAGGTATGTTACTTACACTTTCCTAAGACCTGGATGGGATAGGCCTGTTCCCCTGTTCCTACCTGCTTCTAGGTGCGAGAACACTAACTGAGGAAGCAGCGATCATAAATGGACGTATCTGGAATTGAGGGTGGTTCCTTATATGGAATCTGGACTGATCGAATCCCTACTGCTCCGATCTAGCTCTTTTATTCCCTCTTACTCTCTCTCTCTCTTTCACCTTATCAGGTTTAATCTGTTGGGCAAGTATCATCAACCTAGAATGGTCTATCTCCCTATTAAGCATAGCAGATCTACACTCTTTCACAATGTAACTCGATACGCCGGTTATGAAATTGCTCATAATGGTCCTGGTGTCAGTTACCATACTAGGATTATATTTGGATAACTGATTGAATCTAAGAAAATACTCCTTAACAGTCATAGAGCCTTGTCTCAAATTCATGAATTCCTCTATCTTTTCTTCCCTTATCTCAAGAGGAAAGAATCTGTCCAAGAACACATCCTGGAATAATTACCAAGTCATGGGAGCGGCATCCTTCCCTCTACTCTTTCTCCATATCTCCACCCAATCATATGCAACACCTTTCATTCGATAAGCAGCCAATTCAACACTCTCCTTCTCGGTCGCGTGCATAATCTGGGTAATTTTTCCCACTTCATCCAAGTACATCTGTGGGTCTTCACCTGCCTTCGACCAATATAACTCAGGTGGATTCATCCGCATATAGTCACAAACTCAAGTTGCAGCAGAATTATTCTCTTGTAGAGGTGAAACAGTAGCCTGGGCATTCGCTTGAGCATTGGCGGTAACTTTCAGGGCTAGCACCGAAAAATTTTCCCAAATTTTGCATGAGACACATACTCGTTCAAGGGATCAAGGGGGTAGGTTGTTCATTATTTCTACGAGCTCGATGAGGAACCATCTTCTGTTATAAAAGAGCACGAGTTAATGGCAGATAAAGAGACAATTGTAGGCACGATAAACTTTAGAAAGAAAGAAATGACTTTTCCTAAAATGTCCCATAGCCTCTTGCTCATAGATGCGGCACGCTACACACCGATGATCAAGACTTTACGTAATGTGGCTTGTCAGACTCCCAAGGACCTAAGACTCCTTAAACCTTAGGATTTGATACCAAGATTTGTAACGCCCTAAAATTTCCATCCCGAGACATTACACGGTGCTTAGGGCTACATATAGCCCCAAGCTAACCCTCGGAGCCAGACACTACCTCAAGGAACTCAATTCAACAATAGTCATGCATAATAAAGAGATATATCACATCAAGTTCAGGAGAGATACTGGAAAATACTAAATTGTACAACCAAAGTATATATTGAATGTCTGTACATATCATCCCTTTAGTTTGACAAAGCTTCTATACATCAAAATCAAGGAGGCTTTGGGACAAACTCCCAAATAACTCAATAGTACTGAAAGCCATAACAACAAAATGATATCACAAAAAGATAGACACGGTCCTTAAACCATGAGGACTTACCATTAGAAAATGTAGTGAGGCACCCAAATATCGCTAACGCGGCTGCGGTTGAGTACCTAAACCTACATTACGAGAAAATGTAGCCCATAGAAAAATATATGGGTCAGCACTTTGGAATGTACAGAGTATGTGGGGGTGCATGCAACCATGTAAATATCATCATCAATTTCATGAAAATATGCATATGTACAATAATGGCTCCCTTGGCTTGAGTTAGATTGAATCATACTTTTCATGACCTCATAGTAAATAAATCATATGATAAAAACCTCATAAATCATCATAAACAACTAAACTCTTCAACTCAAGACTCGGAGTGAATTGGTAATCCAAGAAACTCAACTCTTATGGACATGGGAGGTTCTTATAACCTACAGAAACCATGTGAGCTATATAGAGTCCAATGCTTTGCCCTCCTAATGTGAGAACCCCACATTGGCGGGAGCGTTGTACTCTTGCCAGAGAGTACAACCTCAATTTAGTGATCACAATCTTATACTCGGCCTATGGCCCACAAATATGAATACCAATCCTACGGTGGCATGTAGTTTTTGGGGAACTACCACATTTCCCGACTCCTAGACATAAGCTCAAAATGCATTAGAAAATCCACCATAAATATCATAAGGGCCTATCATTAAGATCAAATCAAATCTCTTTCTCATTTACCAAATTATAATCAATTTGTGGATTCCTAACTTGACTCAAATCAAATCAATCTTTCTCAATATCAAAATGTATCAATTCATTAATTCATGGCAACATTAATAACTTTGAGAAAATATCAAGACTCATTGTAACAACTCAATCTCATAAATCAATATACTCAATAATTCAATTTGTCATAAGGAAGCTTAAAGCTTGACACATATCTTGAAAGCACTTGAAAATCAACTCATGGTAGAAATATGAAATTCACAATATTAAATATCAAGTCATAACTTGGGAACAGTATAATAATCATGTATAACAAAGCTTGAAAATTTTATATTCTCATAGTCTCATGATGAGGTAATTTGGGTATAAACCCACTTGCAAAATCTTATAAATTGATAATAGAAATCAAAGGTCTGGGCTCAAAAACGAAAGGATTGCTTTTGTTCAAAATCCCACATACCTTAATCTTTGAAATTGGATGAATTCTAATGCTTGAGACTCTATCCGCACTTGTAATAAATGATTCTTCAAGCCCACACTATGAGGAACTTGGTTCTTGAAGAAATCTAGATGATTTATGGATAACTTTTTTGGAAGATTAATGTTCTTGGATAAAACACTAGATACATTTTCGTAAGAGAATTGGAAGAGAAAATGAAGAAATTAGGTTTTGGATAGCGATTCTCATTTATATAGGGGCCTCCAAAAGATGGGAAAAAAATAAAATACCCTTGCAAAAACATCTTTTAATTGCTGAAAAAAGTAGCTGACGACATTTGTGACAAGTCGTCATACTTGTGACAAGTTGTCACGAAATATCCTCACAAAAGGGTGGAATTTAAGACTTTTAACTTAAGGCTGGCCACATTTTGTGACAAGCCATCAAAATGACATCACAAAATGTTGGAATTTGTGACTTTTTGCTTAAGGTGATGATATTTTGTGACAAGCGATCAGGCTTGTGACAAATCATCATAAAATGTCATCACACAGTTTTCTGGTTGACACACTAGAGTAAAATAGGCATAACTTTTCGGTCCGATACCGGATTTGGTTAAAATTGGTAATGTTGGAAATCTAATTCAATTTTCTATCTGTTAGTGGGTCATGAGCTCAAAATTTCTTAGTGTAACAAGAGATATACTCATCTAAAGTTGACTATGCTAAATCATTTTCAAGAATTCAATCGGTAAGGGATGTTTTGATTCACCTAATCGCTAGGACAACTTTGAGGCCTTAATACACATCACCCTTGATCAGAATACAATCAAAGCACTATAATTTATTTCTCATGAGCTTGAGTCATGGTGGCACTATTGGTTACAGTTCTTGGGGTATTACAGTAAACTAATTATATTATTGATAAATTATGAATACCTTTCCATATGAAGCAAAACCTTCTTTCACAACTCCCAAAATCCTGTATAATGGTCAACCATCAACTTTTGAAGATCATTAAATTTTATGTCAACCTACATTGTGAATAGAATTTTCAATTTCATGGTAACCTAAAATATGTTTTAACATTAAAACAACAAAAAAATAAAATGTTATACTTACATAAGTCTTATCATGAGACTTTATGTCATCTAAATCAGACTTGGATAGTGATAGATTTTCCTGTCTAACAGCAGATGCTTTATCAGCATCCCTCATCTCAACATTAGGCACAACTTTGTCTTTATCCAAATAAACTAGAGGTTTTGAACGATCTATTAATGAACCTGCCAAATGTTTATTTTTGAAAAACTTCTCTGACTATTTTTTGTCTTGGCTACTCGTGAGCTAACTTTTTTTTACTCCTCAACTTTTTTTGTTCTTTGCAGGTGGGTGTGAAGATTAACCAGCACCAAGCCTTATCTTTTTTAGAAGGTCTGCATTGGGAGGATTACTAAAATCATCAAAGTCATCTCCAAATTCAGTCGGAGCAGTCCTTTCAGATTGTTTTGTACAGCTACTGCCTGTGCTACATTTGCACCATGATTTGTTGGACCAAATATCAAAGGGTTGGGAAAATCAAGATGGATCAATTCTTGTGGTGAAGGGGTTAAATTCCTACATACAAGCTACAACAAAAATAACACAAAAGACAAAAAATTAAAAGTAACTTAAAAATTAACAATAGACATACAAAAGTATCACGGTAAAAAAAATAGTACCTTACTAAACATATTATCCTTGGGATTATATTTTGAATATGAATGAGAAGTGATTCGTTAACTTTGGAACAACATTCGTACCATCAAATCTGAAGCGCGTATGGCATTCCACTCAGACGGTAATATTATTATACCTCATTCATTGACCGACTAACAGAAGCCATCAGTTTTTCAAGAAGTTAATTTTCCCCATGGAAAATGACTATAAGTTACATCATCCACCATGTGGAAGTCTCGGTCAGGGATATTGGTTTTATCTAATTGGGAGAACAAAAATGTATGTATAAAGTACAATATCCTGATTTTTACTGCATCTTCCACATTTCCCTCCATTTTTTATTCAAAAAAAGGTTGAGACCAACTTACATTTTTTCCCATTTGTTGTTGAATTCAAAAAATATTTTTTTGTAATCGACATGGTGGTAGGTCTGAATAATTAAAATCATCTACATTGATGATGCATTTTAACCTGGTAATGATATCAAACTCGTACAATGAAAACCAAAGAATTGTATTGTTGACCAACACCTTTAGTTGATCCGGATATAAGTGTTGGACCTTTAAGGTCATCAAGCACCTTACTATTGATCTTTGAAAGTTACAATTATGTAGGTTCCAAAATGACCCAAAACAAGAGCTTATGAAAATTTTGATTCCTTCATCTTTAAAAACTTCTTTAAGCCTATCTACAGTATTGATGTTGTGTGCATTACCAATCCTCAAGTTGTGGGAGGTCATTTTTCATAATTAAACTAACATCATGCCAACAACACAAATTAGAAGATGATTCATATGTCAAATGAATCACATATTTATAAATTACAACAACAAAAAAATAAGTACAGAAAGTGTTATCACATATGTATACCAAAAAATGATCCGCCGAGAATCACTCATATTCTATATGAAAATCTGTAACAGTAATAAGCATATCAATTACCAGAACACAATATGTATCACAAATTAATACGATAGAATATATATCACATATTCAATGTAAACAAAATGTATCAGCCAATTTTAGCATATGAATCACCAATTAATTAAAATAATAAGTGTAACAAGCATATGAATCACCAGAACAGAATATGTATCCCTCATTATCGTATGAATCACCCATTAAAAATATAAAAAAGGTATAAATCATATTAATCACTATAAAATCCAAATATTGATAAAATACATATCATACATATGAATCCTCGATAAATTATAAACATATGTGTATCACTCAATTCTTTATTTTTTACCATCTATATGTGTCACTTGTAATAACATTACCTGCTCCAATGGGGATTTGGGGATATGTTTAATTTCATCTTGATCTTCCATTTGCATGTCTAAAACTTTCTTTTTAGTAGCAAATGCTTCTCTTAGAATCCTCATTTTTTTAGGGTCATTCTGCTGCTTTGATTGATTTTCACTAAGCCTAATCCGTGTGATCAAAGTTGCCCGGAGTAAAATCCAGAACTTGAATACTACTATGAACACCGTTTTGTATTTTAATTTGTGAAATCCCCAAGCTGAATAAGGGTGAATCTTCATTAGCCATTGAAGATAAAATAAATTAACACAAAGGATTTTAAAGCATATATGGATATTGACTTCTCTTGTTAAAAACTAACTTATAACCCATATAAACAAACAACTAACTACTTTGAAAAAGTTGACAAATTTTGAAATTTAATGATGAATGATGAAATATTATGGTTCAAATCAGTTTAAGTAGTAGAGAATGAAGTTGCCTCAAAATCTGTTAAAATCGGAGAGATTTTAGGGGAGTAATTTATGGTGAAAAAAAGAGGATGTGTACAAGAATGAATGAGAAATGGCCTTAATGAAGAGAGAAAATAAAGTGTGCAAGTTACAAAAAATGTATCAATAGTAAAGATGCCAAAAGGGATTTTATACAAATTTTAAAATGGTAAGAGATATTTCATAATATGGTGTCTTAAATTTGAAATTTGTGTAATTTTCCCATAAAATAATAGACTTTTTGATACCTAATCTCATGGTTGTGGCTCCATATGTATGTTATTCTTATTTTTATAGTTTGTTATGACCCTATTTGTCTTAGAAGTTCAATCGATGCATCTTAATTGATAAATGTATCATGTGCGGTAAGGATTGTTTTTGCATATATTTCATGTTTTGCATCTTAGTCTAGAACTTGCCCTGTATATTATTGAAGCAAAATAAAAATTATTATTTTATTTAGAATATGACAATAGGCTTTAGTTTATATGTCTTGTAGATTCTAGTCTTTTCAGATATTATATCACTAGTCAGTTATCCCCTTTGAGTCTGTAGCCCTCTTTTGGTAACCGTATTTTTACCTTGATCCATCAATTTTAAATTCCTAATTTTAGCACCATGCTTCCTTGGCATAGAATATGTTGAAATTGTTAAATCCAAAGAAAGGTGGATGGTTGAATGTAAAAGATGACCAATGATAGATGCAAAGTGATGAAAAGACCCTCTTAAAAAGGATGACATAAAAAAAGTAAAAAAAAAAATCTTGAAAAAAATGATTGAAATATTTTTTATAAGATGATAATTACTTTTGAAAATAATTGATGAAGAGAGGACTAGAAAAAGGGGATGAAAATAATGGATGATGAAGTTAAAATAATGCAATATGCTTAGGGAAGGGTAAGTCCTTATTACATAGTTCTCCTACCCATCCCCCAGCCAACATTACAACCCATTAAAGTGCTATTTGAATTTTGTCAAGCATACTTAATTAGGGGAGATGTACATAATGGAAAATCCTATGGTTCTTTGAGCATACATGAGAATTTTTTTATGAGTCTGAGAGTTGTTCTTTGATGCCAAGTCATTAAATTTGATTCAATCTTTGAATTGAGTGTGTGTGCTATATCTTCTTTTGAGGGCACTTGTTTTATGATGGATAGGTGATATTATTAACTTTATTTTACAAGAATAGGTAGGCAAACTTAAATTTGATAAGTTAGAGTCTATCTTTGAAGTTAGGAGGTTAGAGGTTTGTTGTTTGTTTATACTAATTGTATAAAGATCAGAAGGTGTGGTTGATGTTGTAAATTGATATATGGTATAATTATTTATATCAACCAAAGTGATGTTGCTCCTCGATTTGGTTAATTGAGATGAGCATTTAAGTTTGCTCGAGGATGAATAAAAGTCTAAGTGTGGGAGTATTGATGTGAGTCCAAAATTAAATATTTAGTCATTATTTTCCTCATATTTCATATTTTTATTTATCCTTTTCGAGCATTGATTTAATGGATTACGCTGAATATTATATTTTTATTTGTAAAATTAAATTGGTGTGAAGATGAAGAAATTTAGAGAAAAAATGAAATTCAAATTGAGAAGTTATATAAAGAAATCAAGAAAAAAACTTAATGGAATAAATTTAATATTATAATGTAATATGAATGAAAATAGCAAATTGTATTGAAATGGAAACATACCTGCCGACATAAAGCTACCACGTGGCATTGAAGACAAAAGTTATGCGATTGTCACTTTGATATTCAAATGGGCTTTCATTTTCTAATCTAATTTAGACTCAGTTATTTTATTTTTGAGTTTTTCTTTCACCTATAAATATTCCACAAAATAGTTATGTAATTTTTGACAACTTTTGATAATTGTTAGAACATTAATACTTAGGAGAAGTAACTTGTAAACTTTTTATTTAGAGAAAGTTTCGACCCTCCGTGGAGGCCAGAGAAAATTAATTTATTCTTTTCTTCTCCATTTTATTAATATTTCTTTGTGAATTACAGATTTCAGATTTACTCTACTCAATTGGTAAGTTCATAATTACAATTTTATCTATGATTTCTAATTCTGATTTTTAAGCCATGAGTAAATAAATTCCACAACTAGGATTGTGGAAACCATGATGAATTAACAAAGCATGTTAAGTTCAAAGTTATTCTAGATCAATTTTCATTCATGTATTGGGATTTCTTTCATTTTGATTGCTTTCATGACGGTTGTAAACATTAGGAACTCATGTGTATTTGATACTTACTCGAGACAGAGTTAAAGATTGGGCAAAAGAAATCACAACAATAATTTTAAGCTACCAACCTTCATCTAATTAACTTAAGATCAAGACGAGATAGTTAATCTGAGATCAAGAACAAGGATAAGTAATGCGACACGTTGAGATGGAAAGGAGATGAGTGAAATTCACCCAAACCAAGGTCGAGAGATGGTTAGGTGATACATAATTTGTTAGATTTTGAATATAAGGCATCAAGATTGTTTAACAAGCACGAACAATCTGTGTAGTTACGAAGTCATGGGGATCACAGTCCTAGTTAATCATTCTCATTGATTTTCTCAACATAAACTAATATTTGTTTATTTATTAGTTCAACTTACAAACTCTAGACTTATTTTTTATTCCCTTTTTGAAAATAGATAATTAATAGTTTAAATAACCGCATTGACCTAGGTACTAATCATATTCCTCATGGGATCGACCCCAACCTAGTTGGGTTCTAAATTTGTTCGATGACCACTTTATACTTCATTGTGAGGTGTAATTTTGGTGACATTAAATTTTGGAGCTATTGTCGAGGAATACGATTTATACTTAGAACAAGTGTTTTTATTTGACTATTAATTTTATTTGTCTTATATTTTTATTTATTTATTATATTTTACTACTCTTCTTGATATGTCATCTTTATAAAAGAAAATGTGGAGTGATAATGTTTTATCTTATTTCAATGTTGAGCAGATGACTATAAGGGACTAGGTCCCTGCATGTTCAAGGAAACAGTACAGCTGGCACACGTCTACATCATTTTGTCTTTTTATGTAATAGACTGTGCAAGTGTTGCTTGTACAATTTAGGATGCATTGTCCAATTATATTTCAACCCTAATCATCACTTATCTATAAAAGAAAAAGAATGTTTCTTCATTAACTAGGTTTTCCGAAATTCAAAATTCAAAATTAAAAATTGAGAGAGGGAAAAATTCAATCCAGTTTCTCAAGTATAACTCATGTTCTTATTTCTTATTTGCAAAAAAGAGTGAGTGTTCTTGAGTGAGTCCTGAATTGTAATTGAATTACTCAAGTTATAAGAGTAATGCTCTTTTACTTTTGATTTGAGATGAACTTAGGTAGAGTTACCTAAGGTTGATATTGGTTAGAGTTAATCAATATCAAAGTACGTTCTTAGTAAAGTTGCTAAGGTAGTATTGTAGTAGAGTTATTACAAGCAGGAGTGACCTAGACTTAGGTTCATTTAAGATTGTAATCAGGAGTTTGATTATAGTGAATTTTTGGGTGCTTGTGAGGGCAACCCGTGGTTTTTCCTCCCTTGTGCAAGGGGGTTTTAATATTAAATCTTGTGTCCTTTACATTTCCTACACTGCTTTATATTCCTGGTTAGTTTACTGTGTTTTTTCCTGTAACTGATTCTAAAGGACCTAGTCCTTCACAATGTTGCGCAACCCCCAAGGTTTCAACAATTGTGTAAGACCCCGCAAAATCCTATGCTTAATTCAGTCCTTTAGGCTTGTCAAGGGTCCCAAACTTAGAATATTTTAACTAAGTACTCAGACTTAGAGTCATTTTAACCTATGAAGGTTGGAAATCTTATTTCTTGATCTTTAAGTTCTTTAAATGTTGATTTTTAGGTTGATTCATGATTTGAAAGGTCTGTAGGTATTTTCGAACAACCTTCAGATTTTTCAGACTTTATTTGAAGCTTCGTTGGAATCCAAAAATAGTGGATCAATGCAATCTTGGCGCGTCGTGTTGACTATCGCGTTGATTACTATTTTCCCCAGCTACCAGCGTCCAATTCCAGTAAATCGATGCAAACATGCCATCGATGGTACAATTTTAAGTCATTAAAAAATTGCGTCCTTGGGGTTATTTGGGTCTTTTTCATAAGGTCAAACCCATCGATAGCCCCTTAAACTTGTCCCTAAAATTCACTTAGACCCCTAAACTAAGGCATGTACCTATTAAACCCTTAAACCCCCCCCCCCTCAATTTGGTTCGAATTGAGCATTTTTTCCCAATCAGCAAAATGTTCAAGTGTGTGTAATTCACACGTGATGACGTGGAAAAAAGGACTAATTAGAAGCTGACACATAGCATTGTAGGTCCAATAATTATTAAAAATTAAATATAATTTTTTTAAAAAAATAAAATAAAATTGGGTCCCCTTCAACATCCCCCACCCCACCCCACCCCCACCCCACCCCACCCCACCCGCTTGTTCTTCTTCTCTATTTCTTGTCATCTTCTCCATCTTCTTTTTTTTTTAATATCTAATTAATCAATGATAAAAAAAAAGATTCTTTCCACTACCTCCCCCCCCCCACACTACCCTCGCTCCATCTTATCATCTTGTTCTCCATTTCTAAAAAAAAATCAACATTTTTTTAGAAATCTTATTTCTTTTGCAATCTAATTCATATTTATTATTATTATTCTTCTTCTTGTATTGTGGGTTCCTTAGAATTTGAATTATTTAATAATATCAATAAAGTAATTTTAGATTCATATCAAGTTAGCTGGAAGAAATGGAGTTCGCCAGAATCAGATTTACTCCTAAAAAATATATCAAATTTGCAAAGAGAAAAGTATTAATATGCTAAAAAGTTCATGACTTTCACTGTATCTTTTTAATTGAAAATTGTTAATTTCTAAGAATTTAAAAAGAAAAAAAATAGAGATGAAGAGTGTAGAAGATGGCTAAGAATGAAGAAGATGGCTGGGGTTTTTGTGGGGGTGGGGGGTGGAGCGGGAGGTCAAGGGGGGGCTGATTTGGGGCTGGTTTTCTTTTTTTCTTTCAATTAAAATTTGTTATTATTAAAAATATATTAAATAAGTTAAAATGTGATTTTTTTTACCAAAAAAAGAAAAACTAAAAATTACCATTTGAGACCCATTCACGCGCTCAAGGAGAGTGTAACACATTCTCCTTGCCAAATCAGCATTTTATGCCTGATAGGTACTAATTTTAGCACTTGAGAGATCTGATAGGTACAAGCCTTAGTTTACGTGAATTTTAAGGACAATTTTGAGGTCCTATCAATGGGTTTGGCCTTTTCTTAATCTTCAGCCCCCAAAAATATGAAATTCAACCCTAATTCACTAAAGTATACTCACTTTCTCTCAAAATATCTCAAGAACAAGCCTTAGGATTTTCTATTCAAGATTCAAATCTCAAGAATTCTACCATCAATCTTCTCAAAATCAAGCACTAAGGTATGTGAAGTGTTCATCCAAGGGTTCCTTCCACCCTTGGAGTCCAAGAATCCCTTTTGAAACTTCAAGAAATTGATTTTATGATTTCCATGGTTGGACTTAAAGTGTATCCATGATTGCTATTTGGATTAAGTTCCTAATTCATGATTTTATATATATATATATATATCATGTGATATTGATCATTATGTATGTAGATTCATGTGAATCCACGATAAACCCTTAAAGTGTGAAATTAGAGTTGAATTATGAAGCTCACTTGTTGTCCAATACAATGTGCATATATTGTGCTCACAAAGTGCTTAGTAAATTGTCCATATGAACTATCAAGAGAATGAAATCATATCAAGTTATCTTATGTGCAAGCTTTATTATGCAAGTGTTTATCAAAATGCCCAAATCAATGAATGATGATCAAGTGCTTAGTGTATAGCTTCAATTTGTGCCATGTCTCTTGATTTATGCTATCGAGTCCGAGGGTACTTGTATCCAAAAATTTAGATGATTATTTAGAGCCATGGTCAGTCATATTATAGTACAGTAATAGTTACGTCACTATCAGTAGTACTCTCAGTCAGTTACAGAACTCAGGAAAATACAGTAGTACGTAGTAATCAATCTTAGTTCAGTATCCAGTTGAGTACATAGTAATATCCAGTTTAGAACTTAGTAAACTTAGTCAGTTCAGATAATTCAGTCAGTAATTAGTTTAGTACTCAGAAAACTTAGAATTAGTCTAGTTCAGTTCAATAAAATTAGCTCAGTTCAGTTATAAGAATGATCAGTAAATAGTTCAGTCTAGCCTAGTACAGTCTAGAATTCAATCCTATGTCTATTCAGTTAGGAGTAAGATTCAGCACTGAGTAAACCTAAGGATGGGGAATCACCTGCCAGCAGAGGGTGAAATACTTAGGAGAAATCCTTGCATTCCAGAACTACATAGCTAGCGTAGGCTGAGATATTTCCCTATGAGACTAGGGTTGATATATCCCATTTGAGTTTTCTTACCAGCGAGGGTTGACAGAAGAGCTTTCTGTCAGAGAGGGATAACTCACAGTTTGTCCTTACCCGTGACATGATCTTGACACCCTTTAAATTAGGGTTACTAGTTGGACCCCAAATCATATAGAGAAGCGGCATGTCAGTTAGATGATTACCTCCTATAGACTCAGTTCCAGTCTTAGTCTCAGAAGAAAACTCAGTTCAGTTCTATATATTCAGGATTAGCAAACTTAGTCACTCAGCTCAGTACAAAACTTACTATGGTTTCACAGTATTCCGAACTATCAGATACAGTCATTTAGATATTAGTTATCAGTATTTTATTTTAGTACTCAACATTAGCACGATCACAGTTACAATTTATTTATTCATGTATGTACTCTTACATAGTTATACCCATGTCATTCAATTATTATTGTGCATGTATATAAAACGATGCCTATCAGAATATCTCACTAAGCATACCAATATATTCAAAGTACTAAAGCATGATTTTCTTTGTGCTATGATGTCTTATATAATAGGTTCAGATGCACAAGCTCCAGCGCACCCTTAGAAGGTCAAATTCTCAGCTCTTCAGAGTAGTGATGAGTCCTCATAGTTGGAGTACATGTTTATTATTTATAGTACTTTAATTTTATTTCAGTATATGGAGTTAGTTGGGGGATTGTCCTATCAACTCCACAGTTCAGACAGTTAGAGGCTTTTTCAGACTAGAGTATTTTTAGATAGTTGTTCAATATTTTAGTACTTATATTTAGTTTTGGTATTTTGATACCACATTCAGATTTATTTATAGATTTGAACCTTATGGAATATGTTTCCGCCTAATTCTGCATATTATTAAGTATTATTATTCAGTTATTACAGCAGGTACCAGTCATAGGTTAGCTTAGGGTACATCAAGATTATGAGCATCGTGTAGCATCCAAGGTACAGACTCGGGGTGTTACAAACTTGGTATCATAGCCTAAGATTCAATAGTGTCCTAGAAAGTTTGAAAGCTGCATCTAGTAGAGTCTTGTGCATGAGTGTGTTAAGCACCACACTTATGGACAAAAAGCTATGAGATGTTTTAGTAAAAGTTTCCCTTCTTTCAGAATTCATGACATGAGAGTGAGCATGAGCTCCAGTTACACTCTCTTTCTAATCCTAGCTTCTCTTTCATTTACATAACATGCCTCCAAAAGAGGACTCAGGGAAGAGGAACAGGAGAACAATCAGCCCCTCAGCCCGTCAATCTAGATCCTTTGGGCGAGCATGTCTCCCAGCCTGAGTTCAAAGCAGCTTTCACCACCCTAGCTCATCCTATAGTAGACCAGAATGAATGTCCATCTATGGTTCCATCTAACCCAGTGGCCACTACTCTGTACCTAGGATTCGATACTGCACCCGTATGAATTCTCCCTTATCTCAGGTTCTAAGCCTGAAGAGGATCCACAGGAGTTCCTCGATCAGGTTTAGAAAGTCACATATATCATGGGAGTGACTTCCTATGAGAGTGATGAGTTTTCTACAAATTAGCTATAATATGTAGCCAATACGTGGTTTAAGCAGTGGAAGGAAAACAGTAGTGCCGATGCAGAGCCCATAGAATTGGAAGAGTTTGCTACAAACTTCTTAGATAGATTCTTCCCCTTAGAGCTGAAAAATCCAAGGTGTTAGAGTTCATTAATCTCAAGCAAGGCAATATGAGTGTGAAAGAGTATTCCCATAATTTTACTAAGTTAGCCAGGTATGCTCCCCATGTAGTAGCAGATAATAGATCCAGAATGAACAAGTTTGTGTATGGGGTATCGGGTAGAGTGACTAAGAAGTGCAGGACTACGATGTTGATTAGGGAGATAGACATATCTAGGCTTATGGTCTATGCTTAAAAGATTAAGGAACAGAAAACTTAAGAAGAAGGACAGAGAAAATAAGAGAGCCAGAACGGGTAGCTTTAGTTTTACCCAACCAAGGTTAGAAGTTGGTAACCGTTCTTGGCTTAGTCAAAATTTTTTATCCTCAGTTCTATCTTCATCTAGTACACCAGTACCAAGGTTCAGGAATGATAGCCATGATGGGGCGCAAAGCTCCAAAACCCAGAGTAGTGAAAGCGGTGTTCGTACTAATCCACTTTGGGAAGAATGTGGTAAGAATCATAAGGGTATGTGTAGAGCCAATAGTGCTGTGTATTTTGGATGTGGCGATTAAGGTCACAGACTCTGAGACTGTCCTAAGGCTTGTTCACAAAGTCAGCACGGTCGTCCTTTAGCTCAGTTCGATCGCCTGAATCAGCAGGGTTCCACTCCCAGTGCCGCTAGTGGGCAGCACCCAAAAAGGCTTTATGAACTTCAGTCTAGGCAAGATCGAGAAAGTTCTCCTGATACAGTCACTAGTACATTACAGAACTCCTATTTACATATTTATGTCTCATCAGATCCAGGAGTTTCTTTGTCTTTTGTAACTCCTTATATAGAAGTTAGCTTTAAGGATAGACCAGGTATTAATAAAACCTTTCTCTTACTCCACTGTAGTGGTTCAGTCTATCATAGCCCTGTATGTATATAGGAACTGTCTAATTATGATATCTCAGGAAGTCAGGCTTTCAGATTTCAGTAGTAATAGTAGTTCGTGCAGAAAAGTAATGGGTGGAAATGATGCCCAACACATCCTTACCTAAGTTCAAAGTTTTGTACTTCAGTCATCACGATACCTATGCATGTTTTATGTCTCAGCTCCATGAACACAAGTTATATTTACACACTTTTCACAGAGTTGTGTTCGTTTCCAGTTCCTAGTATGAGGAGCTCCAATTATCTCAACAGTACGAAGCATATTTTGTAAAATCATGAACTCCAAACTCAGGTCATGCAGATCACGACTTTATAATCATGCCTACAGTGTGTTTAGTCCCAGTTACCATATCAATTATAGTTTCAGTTATAGTCTTAGTTAAAGAGTCAGTCTCAATCGATTAATTAGATCATTAACTCAATTCAATTTTAGGTTCCCTTGACCATAGCGTACATTTATCAATTATTCAATTATTAGTATTTCAGTATCTCAGTTTACAGACTATTTTAGAATCATGTTATACGCTTGGTCTTGCATTCTCAAATAATATAGTTTTCATAAATTCATGCTCAACTATCTCATGTTACTCAGTCAATACCTAGCTCATATGAATAATACTCTACAGTTTTAGTCCCATTATTCAGACTAAGTATAGTTTAGTCTTACCTGCCTAGTATTCAGCTATCAATCATCCAGTATATCAGATAAGTTAGTATGTTTATGCATTCATATGCAGTGCCCATGTGAATATTTTTCAGTAGTCTCAAGTGAAGTGTCATACTAAGGTGAAGAGTATAGTTGAGAGGGTATTTAGACCGTAAAGCCAGTATTAGTTTAGTAGTTAGGTAAACAAGTTTGTATGGTTTGGTTTCCCCTCTTTTCCCCTATTCGCACTATCTAAAGTCTCATGAATGCAATAGTTATAAGGTGGGGAAGCCAAGTGGTTGCGTGATAAGTTTAGTTCATGTATTATATTTCAATTTTAGATCACAGATATTAAGTCATGATTCAGTTCATAGGTGCCTTATGCATCGCCCCAGTCTTCCCTCAGTATCTCAGCTTAGTCAGCATTTTTCGAGGGACATAATATCAAACCCCGAGATTTTATGTCCTAAACCTCCCGGTCTTCTTCATTTAATGAATCCTGTATGGAGTAATGGGTACTTATACGTTAACACTCAATTTCCAATCTCAGCCATAAGCCACGTATTCAAGGGGCTCAGTTAGTGCACGATATTCAGTTCATGTACCACATTCCATTCTCAGTTATGTTCTTATATTTTTGTTTATACTTACTCCAAAAATGATCTTGAGTTCATCAGTATTTTTTAGTTTAAGTAATAGGTTTACTTAAACTTATTCAGATTCATGTTCAGATTTCAGTTACAAACTTTGTATCATTTACCATTACATGTTCAGTTATACATTAATAAGCCAGTTCAGTCATGTATCCATGCATCAAATATGTATATTCAGTACATAAATTAAGTTTATTAGTAATCTCAGTCATGCATTCATGAATTATGTTCAGCTATATCCATGCATCAAATATGCATATTTAGTATGATTATTCAGAAAACCAGTAATATCAGTCATATAGTCATGTTGCAGATGTTGATGTCCCATAAGTAAGTCAACTTCTAAGTATTCTCCATCCCAGCAGTCTCATTCAAGGACAAATATTCCTAAGGGGGAGATAATGTAAGACCCTGCAAAATCCTAAGCTTAATTTAGACCTTTAGGCTTGTCAAGGGGTCCTAGACTTAGAATATTTTAGCTAAGTACTCAGACTTAGTGTCATTTTAACCTATGAAGATTGGAAATCTTATTTCACAACCTTTACATTTATTAAATATTGATGATTAGGTTGATTCATGATCAAGAATGTCTGTAGGTGTTTTCAGATAGGTTTTAGATTTTTTAGACTTTGTTTCAAGATCTGTTAGAATCTCAAAGTAGTGGATCAACACAATCTTGGTATGTCACATCGACTATCACGTTGATTACAATTTTCCCAGCTACCAGCATCTAATTCTAATGAATCAACGTGAATATGGTGCAACGCGTTGGCTATCTTGTCTATCCCATCGACGTACCGCGTTGATCTGCACATCGATGGTATAGTTTTTAGTCATTAAAAAACCACTTCCTTAGGGGTATTTGGTTTTTTTTCCCAACCTTCAGCCCCCAAAATCACAAAATTCAGCCCTAATTCACAAAATTATACTTTCTCTCAAAATCTCTCAAGAACAAGCCTTAGGATTTTTAAATCAAGATTCAACTATCAAGAATTCTACCATCAATTTTCTCAAAATCAAGCACTAAGGTATGTGAAGTGTTCATCCAAGGGTTTCTTCCACCCTTGGAGTCCAAGAATTTCTTTTGAAACTTCTGTTAATTGATTTTATGATTTCCATGGTAGGAATTAAATTGTATATATGATTGCTATTTGGTTTAAGTTCCCAATTCATGATTATATATATATATATATATATCATGTGAAATTAATCATTATGTGTGTAGATTCATGTGAATCCATGATAAACCCTTAAAGTGTGAAGTTAGAGTTGAATTATGATGCTCACTTGTTGTCCAATACTATGTGTATATATTGTGCTTAGCAAGTGCTTAGTAAACTGTCCATGTGAACTATCAAGAGAATGAAATCATATTAGGTTAGCTTATGTGCAAGTTATATTATGCAACTGTTTGTCAAAATTCCCCTATGAATGAATGATGATCAAGTGCTTAGTTTATATGCTTCAAGCTGTGCCATGTCTCTTAATTTATGCTATCGAGTCCTGAGAGTACTTGTACCCGACAATTTAGCTGATTATTTAGAGCCATGGTCAGTCATATCATAGTACAGTAACAGTTACGTCACTATTAATAGTAATCGCAGTCAGTCACAGAACTCAAGAAAATTCAGTAGTACTCAGTAATCAGTCTTAGTTTAGTATCCAGTTTACAAAACAGTGGTATCCGGTTCAGAACTCAGTAAACTCAGTCAGTTCATATAATTCAGTCAGTAATTAGTTCAGTACTCAGAGAACTCAGAATTAGTCCAGTTTAGTTTAGTAAAATCAGCTCAGTTCAGTTATACAACACAATCAGTAAATAGTTTAGTCCACCCTAGTACAGTCTAGAATTTAGTCCAGTGTCTATTCAGTTAGGAGTAAGATTCAGCACCGAGTGAATACAAGGATGGGGATTCACCTTCTAGTAGAGAGTGATATCCTTAGAAGCAATCCTTGCATTCCAGAACTACATAGCCAGCATAGGTTGAGATATTTCCCTATGTGACTTTGGTTGATATATCTCATTTGTGTTTTTCTTCCAACGAGGGTTGATGGAAGAGATTCCTATCAGAGAGGGCTAACTCACATCTTTTCCTTAATCGTGGCACGGTATTAACACCCTTCCAACTTGGCTTAAAGGTTGTACCCCAAATCAGTTAGATAAGGGGCATGTCAGTTAGATAATTACCTCCCACAGTCTCAGTTCCAGTCTCAGTCTCAAAATAGAACTCAGTTCAGTTCTACAAATTCAGGACTATTATACATAATCACTCAGCTTAGTATGGAACTCAGTATGGTTCCGTAATATTCAGAACTATAAGATACAGTCATTCAGATATTAGTTATCAGTATTCCATTTTAGTACTTAGCATTAGCATGATCACAGTTACAGTTTATGCATTCATGCGTGTACTATTACTCAGTCATACTCATGTTATTCAGTTATTATTGTGTATGAATATAAACCGATGCCTATCAGTCTACCTCACTGATGATACCAGTATATTTAAAGTACTAACGCATGATTTTATTTGTGATATGATGTCTTATATCATAGGTTCAAATGCATGAGCTTCACAGCACCCTTAGCAGTTCAAATTCTTAGCTTTTTAGAGTAGTGGGGAGTCCTCATAGTTCGAGGACATACTTATTATTTACATCACTTCAATTTTATTCAGTAGATGGAATTAGTTGTGGGGTTGTCCCAAAAACTCCAAAGTTCAGACAATTAAAGGCTTTTTAAGACTAGAGTTTTTTCAGAAAGTTGTTCAATTTTTTAGTACTTATATTCAGTTTTGGTATTTTGATACCACATTCAGATTTATTTACAGATTTTAACCTTATGGCATATGTTTCTGCCTAATTCTACATATTATTCAGTATTATTATTCAGTGATTGTAGCAGGTACCAGTCTTGGTTTAGCTTGTGGTCTTTCGGGATTATGAGTACCGTGTAGCATCCAGGGTGCAGACTCGAGGCATTAGAAATTGGTATCAAAGCTAGAACACTCTAAAAGGTTTACACCTAGAGTAGTTCGGTTAGTATTGTTGCTCCACCTAACTTGGATGAAAGGTAATCTACCACTAGACCACCTAGATTTAATAGGTAGTAGCATAAGTGGTGGAAAACTAGGATATTTAATTTCATTATGGCTTAGGATAGTGAACCTATGGACATAATTATTGATGGACCTCATGTTCCAGTTAAAGAAGTTAAAGAAGGATAAATAAATAGAATTATAGTAAAAGGCTGGAGAGAGTATGATGGCAAAGACAGAAAGAAAACTAAAAAACTTACAAGGCCAACAAATTACTAGTTTGTGGTATAGGGTATGATAAATACAATAGGAAATTTGCATGTGAAAATGCTAATAAAATCTAGGACTATTTGAAAATATCTCATGAGGAAACTGGTAAGACCCCACAAATTTCTCTCATAGTCTGAGCCTTCAAGCGTGTCAAGTGAAGCATAAATCTAGTCCAAAAAGGTTGAGAAGTGTCTTCCCAAGTTAGAAATATTTTGAAATGTGTATAAATTCCCTAATATCAACTGTTTTTCATGTAGATCATTGAATAATCTTTCCATCGATACAAATTTCATCAAAATCCAACATCGAACTAGGAAGTTATGGCTGTTTTCCTGAAAGCAATCGGAACTGCCCAGGTGCGATGGCCAGGTTGATGGACCGTCGAGCTTGTGAAAATCCATCGCCCAGTCCATCGCAACTAAGGCAGTGACTCCCTTTCCTAGTCCAAGTGAGATGGCCAAGTGACGTACCATCGCTAGGACTGTCGCGCTAAGGCAGTGTGACCTCATTTTGGCCAACGTGTGACGGACGGTCCAATGAACCATCAGGTTTTTGATAGACCATCGCTGAGACCATCACATCAAGGTATTGTGTTATTTTTCTGACCTCCGTGCGACGGACGATCCGACGGACCGTCAGACTGAGCGACGGACTATCACTTCGACCGTTGCAATCCCTGTTCAGCATTTTTGACTTATTTTTAAAATGGCTTTTTTGTCTTTTTCCACTCTATTCAGCCCCTATTTATATCCGATCAAGGCTCATGACATTATTTCTCATCTTCAACATTAAAAACTAGGGTTTCTACAAAATCAAACCCCTTCCTTCTTCTTCAAGAAAAATCAAGAGAAATTAAAAAATCAAGAATCTCTCCAAGAGATTTCAAGAAAGAGTTTCTCTAAGGTATGTTGGTGTTGATTCTTGGGTCCCTTCTATCCAAAAAGCTCACGAACCCTTTTCTAAAATTCAAAGATATTATGTTTGTGGGTTTTCATGATTCATGTGAGTTGAAATTGATGTTCATGCTATTATTGAGTTTTGATCCATGTTTGTTTGCAAGGTTTTCAAGCTTTGACCCTAGTATGTGATATTCATGTGATGTTCATGATAAACCCTCTTCAAGTTGCTTGTTAAGTGATGTGTTTATGTCAATTAAGTGAAGAAAATTATTGAATAAACAAAGCATGCTCCCCATACGTTTGATAAAATGCTTTTGTGAAGGAATTAAAGACATTATAGCATGTTGACTAGAAATTCTCAATTGTGTGCAAGCCCATGCATGTCAAGTGTTTGTTGAAAAGCCTTAGTGAATGAATTGTGACATGATATCATAAAATTCCTCAATTATATGCTCTTTCATACATGCTAGGAATTTAATACATGCCAAGTGTTTGATGCAAGACCTTGTTAAATGGAGTATGAACCTATAGCATGTCCCCCTATATTATTACATATTTATGATTCCTAAATGCTTGAAGTGATGCCTTAGTGATTGTGATGGTGAATGATTGTCCATGGTCTTGATTATTCAAGAATGGTTATGTTTTACTTTTATGTTATCGAGTCCTAGGGGTATTTATACCCTACAAGTTAGCTATTTTCTAGAGCCCGTGTCAGTTTTCATGATAATTCCAGTTGAGTCATAATTCTTAGAACTCAGTGAGTTATAGAACTCTATATTCTCAGACAGATACAAAACTTAAGAAATCTCAGTAATCTCTGTAATCGTCATAATCTCAGTATCACTAGTAATCTAGCCTCAGTTTTGTACCCAGCTCAAATCTAGTAGAATTAAAGTGTTCAATTCTGACCTCTGCAGTAATCGAGTACTCTATTCAAAGCTCAGTGTCATTCAGTTAGATAACGAGATTCAGTAGTATTCCGTCAGATATGGAACCAAGTGAATTCAGCTTAATTCATTCAGAACATTTGAGAAACATGATCAGTATTAGATTCAGCTTAGTTTGTGTTCAGTTAAGAATCAGTTCAGAGTCTTTTAGTTGGGAGTAGGAGCTAGCACGACCGAGGCCAAGGATGGAGTCTCCCCGTCAGAGAGACAGAGTCGTTAGAAGCAATCCATGAACTCCAAAACTACGTAGCCAGTGCAGGATACAGGAGTTATCTATCAGGAAAGCCTGGTCACCCGCCATATAGGCTTGACTATTATATGCCTTAGTCTTAATTTCCTACGAGGGTCACTCATCAAATAGGCTTGACCAGAGAGGTTTTTATCCATGGCACGATATTAACACCTCTCAAGATGGGGTTACAGGTTGGACCGCACCAGTTGAGTATTCTTGTTGTCAGATTCGAACATGATCTTTTCTTATCATTGATAGTAGATTTCAGAATCATCCATTAGAGAGGTTTGATATTTGATGCAGTCAGTTGAGAGTAGAAATCTCAAAAATTCAGTTAATGACATGAGTATATTTAGTAATCAGCTTCAGTATCCTTAGATTCTAAGATCACTCGCTAGATAAGACTGATCTCAACTCCAGTACTCATTTATTGGTATCAGATGATTCCGTGTTTAGTATATCAGGCATTAGTACTGAGTTTAGATGATAGTACACCAGTATCTGAGTTTTAGTATCTCGAGTCACGATGATTTCGGTTATGGTTTATGCATTGATGCATATGTTCTTATTTTGCACTCTCATGATTATTCAGTTAAGTGATTGTTCATGCATAAGACCTTGCATTTATCCTTACCTTATCTTCATACTCGGTACATTCCCATACTGACGTATTTTTGCTATGGTGTTTTATTCGACACCATAGGTTCAGAGGCATGAGATCCAGAGTATCTATAGCAGCTCGGTCCCAGTCAATAGCAGTTGATGTATCAGTGAGTCTTTCTTCAGTTGAGGATGATCCTTATTTTATTATCATATCAGACTTAGTTTATTTTAGTAGATAGAGTTAGTTGGGGATATATCCCATCAACTCCATAGTTCAGACAGTTTAGAGGCTTTTCAGATAGATGTATCAGTATTCAGTTTTCAATTTTTGAGTATTTTTAGATATTTTTAACTTTATGTCAAGTTTCTGCATTTATTATCCATATTATGCAGTGTTCAAGTACAGATATCAGTAGAGGGTTAGCTTGTAGTCCTTCTAGATCATGAGCACCGTGTGACATTTCGGTTCTAGAAAATCGGGTCGTTACAAACTACTAATGTGAATGATTACAAAGTTGAAATGTTGATATAAAACCTTCACCATAAAACAAGCAAAGACAATATAGAAAATTCTTACAAGATTCACCTCCATCACAAATGAGCTACACTACCTAGGATAAATAATTTCATTATATAAGCAAGTGAGAAAGATTCTTGGGGTTCTACCAAAATTCAGGAAAAGTAAAGTAGATGCTATTACTAACGTAGGAAACCTAAATATTCTTACTATGGATGAGCTTATTGGAAATTTAAAGACTCATGAACTCAAGAAGCAGCAAGAATAAGGGAAGGACGAAAAAGGAAAAAATATCTAGCACTGAGGACACTAAAATCAGACTCTAATAAAGAAGACAGTAATATTGCCTATTTGGAAAAAACAATTATGATAGCTATGAAGAAAAATGGGCAGTTTCAATAAAGTGGAAGAAGCAGGAATAAGGGAGGCACTATGGAGGTATTTCATAAATATGGAAATCCTAAGCATTTCCTTAAGGATGGTCCAATGCACAAATTAGACTATCAGAAATTCTCAAGACTGGAGGTGACAAAGGAAAGAATAGGGACCAGATCCCTGTAAAATTAAGAAAAAAGGTTAGTTGATTAGGCAGTAAGGTAGGCTCTAGTAATATTGGTAGATTCCTCTAACGAATATGAGGAAGATGGAAAGTATGAAAATTTTTACATGTTGACAGTAAAGGATGAGAAAGTGTCCTTTGATTCCTTATTTGTTTTTATGGAAAACTGTTGAATCTTGTTTTCATGATTAGAAGAAGATTACAAGGGACTAGGTCCCTGGATGTCCTAGGGTACAGTACACCTAGCACGTGTCTATATTATTTTGTCCTCTAATGTAACAAATTGTGCAGGTGTTGCTTGTACTCTGGATAACACCTGGTCTAATTATATTTCAACCCTAATCATCATTTATCTATTAATTAAAAAGGATGTTTCTTCATCCAGTGGTTTTTATAAATTCAAAAGGAGTGCTTAAGAGACAAAAAGGCAAAAACTCAATTTTAACTTAATTTTCTAGTCTTTGAATGTTGATAGCGTAAACGTTCTTGAGTTACATATTGGTTTGTAATTGAATTACTTATACTATAAGAGTAACACTTTATTTTTTTTAGAGTGGTTAGGTAGTGTTGCCTAACTTGATACTGATTTGAGTTAATTAGTATTGAAGAGTCTTGGCAGAGTTGCCAAGTATAGCTTGTAGTAGAGTTATTACAAGAAAGAGGAACCTAGAGTTAGGTTTAAGTCATGTCTATAATCAAGAGGTTGATTATAATGAAATTTGGAGAGATTGTAAGGGAAAATCATGGTTTTTCCTCCTAGAGTTAGAGGTTTCCACGTCAAACTAGTTGTTCTTTTATTTTCTGGAAAGTTTTATCTTTCTTTGTGCTTTACTGATCTATTGTTTGTGATTGACTTTGAGGTACCAGGTCCCTCAAACTATGTTACAACCCCTAAGGTTTCAACAATTGGTATCAGAGTACGTTCACTATAAAAGGTTCTTACCTAGAGTGTTCTGGTCATCACAATTACTTCAATTGATTTGGAAAAGGGAGAAAATGTTCACTTATACAAGAAAGTGACAACAATTAGTGGAGCTATTCAAAAATTTTAGGAAAGAAAAGCAAATTTCATCACTAAGCAAAGAATGGAGAGAAAAGAAGCAAAAAAAGATAGATCATTGATACTGAAGACTCTATTGTCTGACCTAAGTGAGGAAGACACTGATATTTCTGTTCTGGCAAAAAAGATTGCTAGAGTAACGAAGAAAAGTGGTCTACATACAATAGAGGGTGGCAAAATTAAAGTTTGTCACAAAGGTGGTCGTTCTGAAGATCTCATTAGGGTCTTCTCAAAGCACAACATGGATCACCAAATATTGCTTACAACTAGAAAACAAAAAAGATTAAAAAAAAGGATACAGCTAGCTATATAGTGAAGAAGGTGTTAGCTGCATGGGAAGAATCCTCTAGTAAATCTGAGAAAGATAAAGAGTATGAAAATGGTTTCATGGTGAAAAATAATGATAAGTAAATAACCTTTGGTTCCTTAGTTTCCCTTATGGTAAGCACCAAATATAAAGAGGAAAATAAGGTCAAAAAGGGGTATTACAACCAAAACTTATTTATGGACAGTGGTTGTTCAAGACACATTACTAGAAGGATTGATTGTTTTCTCTCCCTTAAGATATTTCAAATGGGAGATGTGTCTTTTAGAAATGGTAAAAAAGGGTACATTCAAGGTGTTAGAAGTATTGGAAAATCACCTCACATGCTACTGAAGATGTGTATTATGTAAATAGCCTTAAGTGTAATCTTCTAAGTGTATCTTAAATTTGTGAAAAAGGAAATGAGGTAAAGTTCATATTTAATGGATGCACTGCATCAAGGATCAAATATGGAAGAATTATTCTCAAATCCAAAAGGATAAATAATATGTATGTAGCTGATGTAGAGTCTATAAGTGATGGGGAATTATTTTGTTGAAGTGTTCAAGGTGAAGATGCTAATCCATGGCACAAAATACCGGGACATATAAGTTTCTCCTTATTAAACAAGTTGATTTCAAGGGACCTGGACCGTGGCTTACCAAAGCTGAAATTTCCAGTCAATAAGGTTTTTTATGCTTGGGTTAAAGGTAAACAAACCAGATCCTCCTTCAAAGTGAAGAAGCAAGTGAGTACTTCAAGACCCCTAGAAATACTGCACATGAATTTATGTGGACCTATTAAAGTCCAAAGTAGAGGAGGGAAGAAATATGTGCTTGTTATTGTAGATGACTACTCCAGGTTCACTTGAACAATGCTTATAAGGAGAAAGGATGAAACATATGAGGTTCTTGTTGCTTTTTACAAGCAAATTCAAATGAAGATAAATTTCAAAATTACTGAATTCAGATCTTATCATAGAACTAAATTTCAGAATTCTCAAGTTGCTAATTTTATGCTAAGCATAGAACAAATCATAGATTTTCTATTCCTAGAACTCCACAACAAAATGGAGTTTTTGAAAGAAAGAATAGAATACTCATAAAAAAATTGCTAGGACTATGCTAATTGATAGTGGCCTTCTAAAGAGTTTCTGGGGTAAAGCTGTAATTACTTATTGTTATGTGACTAATAGGTGCTTAATTAGGTCACTTCTGAATAAGACTCCATACAAGATGGTATCCAGTAGAAAGCCTTAGATACTACTTTAGACCATTTGGGTTTAAGTTGTTTGTGCTGAACAATGTCAAGAAAGAATTGGGAAAGTATGACTTTAAAAGTGATGAAATAGAAGTAGTGTTTGTAGGTTATTCCATAACAAGAAAGGCTTATAGAGTCTTCAATAAATAACTATGTGTGTTGAAGAAAGTGCTAATGTGATCTTTTATGAGTCTAAAAATCAAATGAACTAAGGTGATAGTGAAGATTTAGAAGTTAAAGAACTTAGTCCCATTCAAAGTGATGATATTGCTGAAGATGACGATAAAAAAATAAATGATGGGGATAATAATGATGAAAGTGATGGTGATCTAGAAACTCAGGAACGAATCCTAGTTTCAGAAAAATAACAACAAGAAGGGACTAGTCAAGATTTGCAGGGACCCGATTCAAGTGGAATCAATCTCAAAAGAAAAAACTGGAGCTACATATCCTCTCATCCCCTTGAGAATATAACTATTCCCTTGGAAACTAGAGTCCAAATAAAAATCAAGCCAGAAATGCTATGGCATTTTTAGCTTTTTATCCCAAATTAAGCCCAAGAATGTGAAAAAGCCTTGAAAGATGTCTATTGGATTAATGCAGCATAAGAAGAACTTTAGAAATTTGAAAGAGGTAAAGTCTGGAATCTGGTCCCAAGCCTCTTGAAAGAACAATTATAGGAACCAAATGGGTGTACAGAAATAAGAAAGATGAAAATGGAACTATTAATAAAAACAAAGTAAGGCTGGTTTTTCAAGGTTATAACCAAGAAGAAGAGCTTCACTATGATGAGACTTTTTCCCCTGTAGCAATAATAGAGCAAATCAAGATTCTTGTTGCATTTGATGTATATATGGGATTCAAATTGTTTTAAATGGATGTTAAAAGTGCCTTTTTGAATGGAAACCTGAATAAAGAAGTCTAAGTTAAATAACCTCCAGGTTTTGAAGGTATAGATATTCCTAACCATGTACTTAAATTGGACAATGACCTTTATGGCCTGAAGCAAGCACCAAGGGTTTGGAATGAGAGACTCTAAATGTTTTTCTTGGAAAATGACTTCAAAAGAGATAAAATAGATAATACTCTATTTTTAAATACCATAGGTAGCATCCTATTGATTGTTCAAATATATGTTGATGACATAATCTTTGGAGCTACTTTTGAATCCCTATGTTAAGAGTTTGCTAAGCTAATGGGGAGTGAATTTGAAATGAGTATGATGGTGAGCTAAGCTTTTTCCTAGGCTGGCAGATTAAACAACTTCTCAAAGGACAATGATTTTTCAAGAGAAGTACATCAAGGACTTACTGAAGAAATATGACATGGCCGATTTCTCAAGCCAACTGATAGTCCAATTAGAACTAGCTCAAAGATAGATAATAATGAACTAGGTACTTTATTAAATAAGACAATGTATAGATGGATTATTGGATCCTTGTTGTACCTCACTGCAAGTAGGCCAAACATTGTATTTAGTGTAGGAATATATGCCAGATTTCAAACCTTCCAAAAGGAGTCTCATTTGAAAGTTGTAAAAGGAATTATTAGGTATCTGAAGTGGACAGGAGACCTAGTCTTATTCTATCCATCATGAGATAGTTTTGACTTGGTAGGCTATGTTGATGCTCACTATACTAGATATATGGTAGATAGAAAAAGCACTTTAGGAATGACACATTTTCTTGGCTCATCCTTAATTTCCTGGGGATCTAAGAAGTAAAACTCAGTTGCTCTATCTACTACTGAAGCTGAATATACTGCTGCAGCTTCTTTTTGTGCTCAATTATTATGGATCAAGAAGTAATTAAAAGATTTTTGTATTGTCTCAGAAACTATCCCTCTAATATGTGACAACGGAAATGCTCTAAACATGACTAAGAATCCAGTGCAGCATAAGAGGACTAAGCATATTAATATGAGGCATCACTTCCTGAGAGATAATGTGTAGAACGGGGACATCTGTATGAAGTTTTACAAGACTGAGGACCAGATAACAGATCTCTTTTCTAAGGAACCTCACATGGAATAATTTGTGAAGAGCGCTAGGTCTGATTAAAATGACCTGACCTATCATATGATTCAATGTTTCTCCACAAAAATTGGCTATGATCAGGAGACAGGTATCCTTGGTAAAGTATGTATTTGTTAGACTAACTCTGTACCATACCTTTGTAGGTATACGCCCATGAAAACAACTTTAAAGAAAAATAAATGAAGTATGCACAAACTTAAGAATTTACTAAAAGAAAGAGAGGGACCTGGTCTTATCTCTCAGGTTAGTATCATAAATGTGCATAGTTTTTGTTCTATTAGAAAAGGCACCATCTTCTTTCCCTTTGTCAAAAAAAATTGTCTTATACAAAATTGAAATCAAACTCATCTTTGCAATAACTCCATTAACCCTATCCTACTCAGCTATCCTAACTATTCAAGGCTAAATTTTTTTCACTCACATTCCTGATGAAACTTCATCCTTAAAAACACATGATCCTTCTAATATTATAATGACTAGTGATACTTAGGTGATTGGAAATCTCATTATGCTATCATATAACCCAAGGGTAATTTGGATATTACCAAAAAACAAAATGGCTACCAAAAACCAAGAGTCTCCTGAGTGAAATATGGAATTTCTACTAAACACACCTGAATTCTGAGGTACCAGGTCCCAAGAAAAAGAGAATGACTAATGATGAACCTATTGGTCTTCTAAAAGAATAAAAGCAAGAGACAATTGCTAAAGATAAAGAATTTGGGAGACTACAAGTGCAAATTCAGCAATATACAAAGGAAGGCCCATGGGTCTTTACTGAACTTAGGAGTGAGGAGAAACAATGATGTACTCACAAAAAAGATTACAATTCTAACCAATAAGGTTTTGAGCTAGAATACAGATATTAGGATGCTAACCAAAGAGTTGTTACACTGTCTTACGATGGCCTTACTTTTCCTAACTTTCTCCCTAAATCCATAACCTTTTAAATTCATCCAACTTTTGTGGCTTTTTCTATAGAATAGAAAATATAAATCTTGCACTGCAATGATACCTAAATTGTGAAAAATGAAAGAGTTCTTGTTTTTGTGCTCTTTATTTAGTTCTACTTTATTTTTAAAGTTGTTCTTCATGTTAGTCTTTCCCCAGTGGCCATGAGTTAACTAACCTATGCTTATCCTTGCTCTTGGTTTACTGTTATTCCTTTTCAATAATGCCAAAAAAGAGAATCTCAATTTTATGCCAGGTGTGTTAATGAATATTGATAGGGGGAAGTATGATGAGGCACAATGATAGGGGGAAAAAATTAATGGATGTTGATATAAATGACAACAAGGGAATAGGTCCCTAAGTTGCGTGATGGTGAAAGCATAGTGTTGCATGATAGGGTGGACATTTATCTTCAGTAGTGATAATAACACTAATACATGTAATGAATGAAGCATGAACATTGATGCTCAAATCTATATGGTTGGTTTGTAATCATCAAAAAGGGGAAATTATTGTATCTTGTTTTGATGATGAGCATATGACTGTAATGGAATAGGCCCTAGATGTCCAAGGGTACAGTATAACTGGCACACGCCTGTACAGTTTTATCCTCTAGTGTAACAAATTCTGTAAGTATTGCTTGTGCTATTGAGGACACCTGGTCCAATTATATTTCAAGTAATCATCACTTATCTATAAAAAGAAAAGGATGCTTCTTCATCAAGTGGATTATGAAAATTTTAAAGGAGATTTGAAGAGGGAAAATGGAAAAAACTCAAATTTTAGCTCAAGTTTCTAGTCTTTGTATGCTAATAGTGTAAACGTTCTTAAGTTAGATATTAGTTTGTGATTGAATTACTCATACAGAATTGCCTAAGCTTGATGTTGATTAGAGTTAATTAGTGTTGAGTAGTCTTGGTAGAGTTATCAAGCTCAGCTTGTAGTAGATTTATTACTAGCATGAGGAACCAGATCTAGGTGCAAGTAAAGTTTGTAATCAAGAGGTTGATTATAGTGCATTTTAGAGATCTTGTGAGGGCAAGTCGGTGGTTTTCCTCCTAGAGTAAGGGGGTTTCCATGTTAAATCAGTTGTTTTCTTATTTTCATGTAAGTTTTATCTTTCTTTGTGCTTTACTAATTTATTGTATATGACTGACATTGAGGGAATAGGTCCCTCAAAGAGTGGTGCAACCCCAAAGGTTTCAAATAAACACTGAAGATGAATAAGAAAATGAGGTAATCCTTTCTCACATTAAAAAAAAATTATAGAATTACTCTGCTAAAAAAATAAAAAAAAACTTGCCAATGTGTTGATTGATTCCATGTGTGAAATGACTAATGAGAAAAATTCTATAAAGGAAAATTTAGAAAGTTGAGAGCTTGAGAAAGCTTTAAGCCTCCAAATATCTGAAACTGAAAAACAAGTTGTAAATTTGAAAATCTAAGCTTAATTAATCAACTAGAGAAAGCTAATAACATTTGTGATAAAGAAATGGATAATGTTCTAAAAGAAAAGATAGACGATAAGGAGATTCAATTGATATCTATAACTCTCCAGATATCTGAAGTCGAGGAACAAATTGCTATGTCTAAATCTGAAAATCTGAGTTTGGTAAGTCAACTTGAGAAAGTAGATGATTCAAATAATTTAGGGAAGAAATAAGCCTCAAGGTGTCATATTGAACTTGAAGAGAAACTAAAAGATTCTCATAGACATCTCATGACTGCACTCCAAAAGAATGAGGAGTTAAGGAGGGACCTAGTTCGTTTGAGGGGAAAATGTAAAAAATACCTACAATGGACTATATCCTCTTTGATCCTTTCTAACTTGACTAGTCAAGGAGTTAACAACAGTAAAGGTCTTGGGTATCAGTATAAAAATCAATCACTTAGGTCTCCTAGAATGGGTGGTCATGATGCTAAGATTAAGGTCCACAATTCTCTATGTACTCACTGTGGAAGAGATGGACATATCAAAGAAGACTATTACAGCTAGCTTAGAGAAAGAATATTCAATGTTAGACATATCTAGCAGGTGAATACCTATCCTAAATATTTAAGACCTTTGAAAAATATGAAGAATCTTACATTACCTAGATGGGCAAAGAAGGATTTAATCATACCTCTGTCTTTCTACTAGGAACTCAAACTCAAATAGGTTCCCAAAATAAATGATTTTGATTGTCGGAGGGAGATAGGGTTTACAGTCAGAACTCCTCTTGATATGAAATTTCACAAAATTATGAATGAAAGATCAGATTGTATTCTCTCTCTCAATACACTCCAAGGTGGAGGTGTCTTATGTGAAAAGAAAGGTAAAAAGGATCAAGAAAAGATGCATGTATGAGCTACTCATAAAACAAGGAAAATATTGATGAATATGATGGTTAGGGATAGATTTGATATAGAGGAAAGTGTTGAGGGTGATGATTATCCAAGATCTCGGTCACAAACTTAAGCTCACACAAAACCTCTAGAAATGTTTAGTCAAGATTTCATAGGGACCTAATCCCGGTGGAATTTATCTCAAAAGGGAAAATTGGAACCACATATGTTCTCATCCTACAGGACATTCTAACTTCATATTTGGACACAAGAGTAAAAACAAGAGCCTAAGTCAAAGACCTCATGGGTTTCTTAATATTCCTATCCCAAAAGTGAGCCTAAAATGGGGAAAAAGAGTCTAAAAGTTGCTGACTAGTCCAAAGTAATGTAGAGGAAACCTTGACAATTTGAAGAATGCTAAGTCTGGGAGCTGGTTCTTAGACCTACTTTATGGAAAAGTTCTAGATTGAAGTCGTGTCTTAAAAATAACAAGTTATAGCTGGGATTGATCAAATTAACCTAAATTACAATATGGATCAGCTTCCTGTAACTCCCCAAAAATGGGTCCTGAGATGTCTCACGATGCTTAGGACCACAAGTGATCCCAAGCTAACCCTTATAATGGCATAAATCATGAGCAATTGAATAAGATATATAAATCTAAACAAAATAAGTGAAACATAACTCTGCCCTGAATCTGATCAATACAAAATAGAATTCACACTATTATAACTCTACTTTTACAAAGAAACTGAAGCTGAATACATTAACTTTATAGACTGTCTATGAAGCCTCTACTAATACTGACTATAAATAGTTGAGAAGTTACTCCAACTATCGCTAATCAATACATATGAATAAGAAAGTAAAGAATATAAATAGGTGTAACTGAAGTCCCCGAAGTAGGAGGACTTATCATCTCACAGGCTGGAATCTGCAACTGTTTGAATCTGAATGTGTATACTGAAACTTGTACCTACATTATGAGACAATGTAGCACATTGACGTATATGTGGATCAGTACTTTGGGAATGTACTGATTATATGGGGGTGAATGCCTAAGTAAAAACATATCACATAATCATCATTTATAAAACAATGCATGCTAATGTAAATGACTCACATATCTTGAGAAATCTGAAATCTAAAACTCTAAATCATGAATAATGAAGCATGCAGTATAAATATTGTGAGCCTTTACGCTTAGTTCTAAAATCTTTAGTTTTATTCCCTTCTCAAAACATATAGACTAAGTGGTGAAGTGCTCACCTCTATATCTGAAAGCTAAGGCTGTAACTTTGAAAGTAAAATCTCAAGTAAAACAATAGTTGAATAAGCTTGTAAGCCTTTAAACTTAGTATCTAAAAATCTTTACTGACAAGGAAATCTTTCAAAGCTTTAGGAAAAATAACTCATCTCAAAGGAACATACTTTAGAAACTACTCTGAAAATCTTACTATTAGGGAAAAATACTCAAAAGATGTTTATTTACTTTTTACTAGCAGGGAGGTTCTCTCAACGGACATAAACCATGCGAGCTGCATAGAGTCCAATATTTTTTCCTCCTAAGAAAGAAACGTCACGTTAGGGAGGGGCGTCATACTCTTTCCAAAGAGTATAACCTCAAATCAGTGATCACTATCTCGACCTCAGGCCCATTAATCTCAATCTTATGGTGGCACATAGTTCTGGAGTATGAAGCCGTAGTAACTTACTCAACTCGATGCTAAATACTACTCTCTTTATTTAGCAATGCTCATCTCATTGGATATACACTTTTAAAAAAATAATCTCATGGTTAATAATGAAAACCAAACATATATATATATATATATATATATATACATAAAATCTGAAATAAACTCTAAAAAGTGGATTCCAAAACTCAACTGGGATCCGAAGATCAAATACTTTTATTCAACTCAAAATATACTAATCTCTGGGTGTTCAAAGAACAAGTTCTTGAAATATAAATAATCAAATTAGGGCTTAATAATCCATTCTTCAACTCATGTAAATTCATAGTAATCATGCTTATTAATGAACTCAATAATAATTTAACTCAAAATCTGAAAATTTTTGCCATAGGCATGTAAATATAATAATAGACATGAAACTTATCTTCAAAATCTCTTAAAACTCATAATCTTGTAAATAGTGATAATGGGTATGAAATCCAAACTTAGAACTCATGTATAAACATTTAAAATCATAGAAAAACATAAGACACAATATGCTTCTTGAACATACTTCAACAATATCAAAATTATAAGATCAAGAATCTCAATATCAGCTTAAACTCAATTTGGAAATCTGGAAAATTGCATTACGCGCATAAATACATGAAAATAGTCATGAAATTCAATATTCATTCACTTGTAAACTCATAATCTTCAAACAATATAAATTGGGTATAAACCCTAACTTCAATTTCAAGGAAAATCATATAAAAGTCAGTAATTTATAAGTTAAAACAAGTTTTGGGCACAATGACGAAAGGATTGTCATTGTTCAAACTCCACACACGTTAATAGTTTGGATTTGATAAATTGAATGGAAAATCTTGAACTTTGAATCCTTTGGAGATGATATTGATATCATTGTTGAAGTTCTTGGATTAGAAACCCTAAATTCTTGATCTTTTTGTTGAAGAGATGAAGAAGGAATTGATGATTCTTGAGGAAATTGATTAGGGTTGTTTTTGAGAAAAAAAATTGAAGAATGGGAGCAAATAATGCCTCAATTGAAGCCTTAGATCGGATTTTTTACGACCTGAGTTGAGGTGAAAAAACACCCCATTTCCCCTTATTAATTTAAAGAAAAAATTCATAATCCACATCCCGATTTTGCCCTTTAGCACGACGCACTACCATCGCGGTAGTCTACTGCCTCACTTTAAAATGGCTATAACTTTTCACTCGGGTATCAGATTTTTGAAAAATTGGTATCGTCGGAAAGCTAATTCAATTATCTACAATTTGGTGAATCTTGTAATGGAAAATTCAACATATATAAAATGTTATACACATTCAAATTATACCTTTGTAGGATTGAATGCCAAATTTTGGTCAAATCTAATGTTCTTTGCTCCACTTGGCTCTAAGTGACTTCTATGAACCTTATTCACCTAATAAGAACTTCACATACTTGAGATTAAAGTCATTGCATAAGAATTCGAATTATGGATCAAGAGTACGACAATTACACCTTTACTGCGATTCATTGAAATCGTGTTAAGCTACTGGAAAAGGACGAGTGTGAATTTGCACTCTGGCGCAATGCGGTGCTATCGCGTTGCACCACAGAAAATTGACAATTAGGAATTTGGATCTCTCTGTGATGCTCCAGTCTCGCAGAGGTCTACTGGAATATGACGATTTCTATTTTGGCATCCACGCGATGCAGTGAGTGCCCAGGTGGGATATTCCATTACTAAAAGTGCTCTAACTTCTTCATCGAGTGTCAAATTTGGGAAAATTTTATATCGTAAGAAAGCTTATTCAATTTCCCACTCAATGGAAGGTCTAAATCTGGAAAATTCCATATGAAATAAAGGTTATTCCTTTTTTAAGCACATTCTTAACATTTTAGGAATGAATTTTAAGCTAGGAAAATCATAGGGTGTTACAATATCTTCCCATTGGGAACATTCGTCCTCGAATGTGGAGAATTAAGCTGAAAATAATAAAGAATCTGAGGTTATACGCTATCATGAATAGCTGAAATAAACTGAATATATGAATCTTAAACATAATGAGTTACTGAACTGATCTGCAAGTGAATGAATTCTCATGAAAATAGCTATATGGCTGATATAGAGACGAGGGCGTCAACTATGAGTAACTATTACTTTAGTCTAGATCTGATTTCATGAGAAAATAAATAAGAGGTTTATGATAAGAAAAACTCAGGGTATTACAATATCTCCCCCTTGTGATCGTTCATCCCTGAATGATACTGATTTGATTGAAATACTAGGAAAAGACTGAGATGACGAATGGGAAGCTTACAAGTTGAATCATGACTGATCATCTAGATTCTAAAATTGATGTATAAACTGAGCTGAATTCACAAGGTACGCGAAGTGAGAAAATCTTCTCTTAGAATGATATGACTACATGGGAAGATTGAAAACCATAGAAACTTTTCCATATGGCTGCTAGACTGAATTACTGGCTAAATGGGTTAACTCATACTGCACATTCCACTTTAACGACTACATTCAACCTTCTACTAAGATCTCACTAACGTACAATACATCCATCCACATATATACAAACATGACATTCAAGCCTATCTTCATAACCACGTATGTACTTCTAACGCATACACGTGAAAGCATCTTTCTCATATTCTCCAATACCTCTATCAATAACAACTTTCATTCACTATTCAATTCTTAGGAAGACACACATAAAATATTCCCAACTAACCAAGTCATACACAAAAAACTTTACCTCAATATTCCTTCATTTACAGACCTACATAAAACAAACATACAACAATCTTCCCAACTATAACATATTTACTTTCTCCCATCCACACAAGTATTCATCATCACTACTAGAATCTGGAAGTCTGACTTAGTTACTTATCCTATCATCTCCCCTTAGTTTTAAGCCATCACTCTAAGTCTATGAACCACTATATAAACTCTAATCTAAATTGCAATCACTTTACTCTAGAGTCTGGCGTAAAATCAATACACATAAAACTAAACTTACCCTGAAGGACTGTATCTTAATGTGTAACTCCCAATGCTAGTACCTCCTTCTGAGATTTCACTCTTAGATTTCTATAACCTCAAAATTCATCATATAACAACTTAAACACTAACTAACGTAGAATCTTCATGGATTCCCCAGATCTTTATTTTGCACCACCTAGAGCTTTAACCCTTACTTCTGTTCGCTCAATCTTCAAGGATTCAAACTTAGATCCTAACACTTAACACGGACATCATCAATCTTTAATAAACCAAACTACTCGTGTTATAGCTTACTAATATCACCTCTCTAAACTTGTATTTATAAACCTTAAGAATCAAGATCACACTAAAAAGGCTCAACATCATCTACCCATAACTCCTTAGCTTAGCTATTAAGAATATCATATCATATATATATATATATATATATATAAAACAAGTCTCCTTCGACTCAACAACTCAACAGTACTACTAATCAGACACAACACATAATAACCTCAAAAATAATGCTACCCTATATCACCTTGGGCATACTTCTTCATCCTACATATAGCATCATACTTAATTACAAATCAAGTAAACTTTAAGATCTTGCATACACTATTCAAGCCTATTAGATCACTCCCATATAACTAGGATCATTAACCAAGAAATCATCACATCCACCTTCATGACCACCGACTATTCAAACTTAATGTCTAGTGCTCAACATGATTTATAACCCAATATCTACACAATTCTTACTTGGAAACTATAAAATAAATATCAAGAAACACTACCCTACTAGAACTTTATAACAACAATAATCGATCACAATCTTATGACTTACCTTATTCACAATCTATTAACACATCCTCCTTCTACACATTATTACTATTTACCAATTTTATATATCTAAATTACCATCATAGCTCAATAAGTTTCAACTAAACACCCTTTTTGTAACTTCGAGAAAGCCTAAATTAATAACACTCATCCACCAAGTACCTTCATCAATAACCTATACATTTCTTGCACAACAAATATCGTCAACAACTCTTTTCATACTTTAAGTAAACAATAATTCACCTTAACTAATAACTCTTCCTCTAACTTCAGCTAAACTAACACATAAGGATATATCACTACATTACAAACTAGATCTTATGCAAAAAGATTCAGCTATACATATATTCAATAAATCGTCCTTACCACTTTTCTTGTCACTACACCTCTAAACCCCCAGTTCCAACCAACACAAGAACAACAAGATGAACAACAAGTTGCTAGTGAATCAAAATACGCCTCACATGACTTCACTAGATTTTTAGTATCAACAACATAATGATAACAAGATTACAAGAGATGGAAACTTAACACACAATATTCAATGATATAAGAATACACATCTTACTCTATCTTAACTGAACGACTCATAAAAATGAGAACACAACTTTAAACTTGAGGGGCTTATAACACACTAAAAGGCTTCTCTCAAGCCACTTTGTTAGGCTTTTAAAACTTCTTGCTAGCAAGTCTGAGAGCATTATCAGGGGAGGAAATTGGAACTTACTGATCATGTTATCTCAATATTAATAAATAGATAGGAAAGTATAGCTTTACATTATGGATTCTGAGGAGGAATATGAAACAACATCTGACTTGGTCTTAGTGCATGATTTTTATTAACATGAATAAAGCCCTTCATTTTTTTCAAAACTCAAAAGCACTGATGGAATACTTTCTAGCCTTCTTATAATCCCATAACTATCGATGGAGAATTAAGCTTGACTGTTTTTGATACCTTGAAAATAAAGCAAAGATGGGCCGAATAGTGAAAGATAAAAATTTGTGTAAGTTTATTAAAGAACCTTTCTATAGCATGATCTGAGACTTGAAAGAATGGAGACATTTCCTAAATGCCTTGTAGCCTCTTGAAAAAAAGTACTGATGTCTCCATATCATTCTGCAAAACTCTACTAAACATGGCTTCATAGACACCCTAGGATATTTGAACTCTGTGCTCTGATACCAAGTTTGTAATGCCCCGACAATGGGTCCCGAGATTTCACACGGTGCTTAAGACCATAAGTGAGACCAATCTAACCCTTATACTGGCATCACTCATGAATAACTAAATAAGATACATAAATCTGAACAAAATAAGTGAAAGATAACTCTTTCCTGAATCTGATTAATACAAAACTGAATTCACACTATTACAACTCTACTTTTACATAGAAATTGAAACTGAATACATTAACTTTACTGACTATCTTTGAAGCCTCTACAAATACTTACTATAAATAGTTGGGAATCTAATCTAACTATCACTAATCAATATATGTGAAATAAGAAAGTAAAGAATATAAATAGGTGTAACTGAAGTCGCTGAAGTAGGAGGACTCATCATCTCATAGGCTAGAATCTGCAACTCTACAAATCTAAATGAGCATACTAAAAGTTGTACCTACATTATGAGACAATGTAGCACATAAAAGTATATATGGATCAGTACTTTGAAAATGTATTGAGCATATGAGGGTGAATGCATAAGTAAAAACATATCACATAATTATCTTTGAGAAAATAATGCATGCTAAATATAAATGACTCACATAGCTTGAGAAATCTAAAATCTAAAACTCATAAATGGTGATTAATGAAGCATTTAGTATAAATCTCGTGAGTTTTTACACTTAGATCTAAAATCTTTAGTTTCTTTCCCTTTTCAAAACATATAGACTAAGTGGTAAAGTGCTCATCTCTCTATCTGAAAGCTAAGACTGTAACTTTGAAACTAAAATCTCAAGTAAAATACTTTTTGAATAAGCTTGTAAGACTTTACACTTAGTATCTAAAAATCTTTACTGACAAGGAAATCTTTCAAAGCTTTAGGGAAAATAACTCATCTCAAAGGAACATACTTTAGGAACTACTCTAAAAATCTTACTATTAGGGAAAAATACTCAAAAGATGTTTATTTACTTTTTACTAGCAGTGAGGTTCTCTTAACAAAAATAAACCATGCGAGCTATATGGAGTCCAGCGTCTTGTCCTCCTAAGGAAGAAACCTCACGTTGGGGAGAGGAGTCATACTCTTTCCAGGGAGTATGACCTCAACTCAGTGATCACTATCTCGGCCTCAGGCCCATTAATCTCAATCCTATGATGGCACGTAGTTATGGGGTATGAAACCATAGTAACTTACCAAACTCGGTGCTAAATACTACTCCCTTTAATTAGCTACGCTTATCTTATTGGAAATCCACTTTTAAAAAAATAATCTCATAGTTTATAATGAAAACCAAACTCATATATATCTGCAATCTGAAATTAAGTCTGAAAACTGAATTTCAAAACTCAACTAGGATCCGAAGATCAAATACATTTATTCAACTCAAAATATACTAATCTCAGGGTGTTCAAAGCACAAGTTCTTTAAATATAAATACTCAAATTAGGGCCTAATAACCCATTCTTCAACTCATGTAAATTCATAGTAATCATGATTGTTAATGAACTCAATAATAATTTACAACAAAATCTAAAAATTTCTGCCGTAGGCATGAAAATATGAGAATAGACATGAAACTTATCTTCAAAATCTCTCCAAACTCATAATCTTGTAAATAGTGATAATGGTCATGAAATCCCAAATTAGAATTCATGTATAATCATTTAAAATCATAGAAAAACACTAGGCTCAATATGCTTCTTGAACATACTTCAACAATATCAAAATAATAAGATCAAGAATCTTCATATCATGCTAAAACTCAATTTGGAAATCTGGAAAATTACATTATGCACATAAATACATGAAAATAGTCATGCAATTCAATATTCATTCCCTTTTAAACTCATAATCTTCAAACAGTATAAATTGGGCATAAATCCTAACTTTAATTTCATGGAAAATCACATAAAATTCAATAATTGATAAGTTAAAACAAGTTTTGGGTACAAGGACGAAAGAATTGTCCTTGTTCAAACCCCACATATCTTAATAGTTTGGATTTGATAAATTGAATGGAAAAGCTTGAACTTTGAATCCTTAGGAGATGATCTTGATATCATTACTAAATTTATTGGATTAGAAACCCTAAATTCTTGATCTTTTTATTTAAGAGAAGAAGATGGAATTGATGATTCTTGAGGAAATTGATTAGGATTGTTCTTGAGGGAAAAATTGAAGAATAGGGGAAAATAATTCCTCAATTAAAGCCTTAGATCGTGTTTTTTACGGCCTAGGTTGAGGTGAAAAAAGTATCCATTGCCCCTTATTAATTTAAATCAGAAATTCATAACCCGTATCCCCATTTTGCCCTTTAGCGTGACGCGCTACCATTGCAGCAGCCCACTGCCTCATACTAAAATGGCTATAACTTTTCGCTCGGGTACTGGATTTTTGCCAAATTGGTATCATCGAAAAGATAATTCAATTGCCTATGATTTGGTGGGTCTTGGAATGAAAAATTCTTCATATATAAAATGTTAAACACGTTTAAATTAGATCTTTGTGGGATTGAATGCCAAATTTTGGTCGAATTTAATATTCTTAGCTCTATTTGGCTCTAAGTGACTTCTATGAACATTATTCCCCTAATAAGGACTTCACATACTTAGGATTAAATTCATTCTATAAGAATTCAAATTATGGATCAAGAGTGCAACAATTACACCTTCACTGCGACGCATTAAAATCGCGTTACGCTACTGGAAAAGGACAAGTGCAAATTTGCACTATGGCGCGTCGCGGTGCTATTGCGTTGTGCTACTGAAAATTGACAATTCAGAATTTGAACATCACTTCTATGTGCCAATATCATGGAGGTCCACTGGAATGTGATGATTTCCATTTTGGCATCCACCGCGATGCGGTGAGTGCCCAAGGGGATACTACATTACTAAAAATGCTCTAACTTCTTCACCGAGTGTCGGATTTGGGCGAATTTGATATCGATGGAAAGATTATTCAATTTTACACACAATGGAAATTCTAAATCTGGAAAATTGTGTATGAATTAAAGGTTATTCCTTTTTAAATCACACTCTTAACATTTTAGGAACAAATTTTAACCTAGGAAAAACACGGGGTGTTACACTTCCCTTCCAAAATTTAGCTATGTTCAGGAGGCAGATAAAATTGGTAAAATATGCATGCTGGTCTAACTAAGTATCATACCTTTGTAGGTATACACCCACAGGAACAACTTTAGAGGAGGAAAATATGGCATTCACTAAATCTAGGATTCACACAAAGAAAGAGAGGGACCTAGTCTTTTATCATAGGTCAGTGTCATGAATGTGCATTTTTTTGTTCTAGCAGATAAAGTCATGTCCTCTCTATCTTCCTATGTCAAAAAAATTGTTTATTCTAAAAGAAAGGATAAATTATCCCTTAATTAAAAATGATAATTTCCAATTCTTTCAAAAACCATTTCTATGCTTACTCCTTTCTTTATATCTAGGCATACTCATCCCTTTTATTATTTTTAAAAAAGGGAAGAAAAGCGTAGTAAAAAATATTTCTCCTATGGAAAGGACCTATAAATGGCTACAAAATCCTTACTTTCATGTCTTTTAAAGGAAACTTAGCTTAGCATTAATAAAAGTCCTATCTCAAATCTTTTTGAAAACCACTCTTTGTCTCCTACTCTTCTAAAGCCAAACCCTTCTTCACTCAAATTATTGATAAAGAATCATCCCTGAGCCATCAAAACATTTTGATAAAACATTATGCCAAATTACTGAAAACCTCATCTTGCTGTCAAATAGCCTAGGAAATGGTATATTTTCTTTGAAAAACTAAAATATTAGTAAAACACTAAAATATTTAAGAGAAAAGTTTGAAAGTTTTATTGAGAAAAGGATACTTCTGAGAGAACTGGTCCCAGGAAGAGGAAAGTAGCTGAAAGAAAATATGTGATCACCTATACTAGAAGGAGAAATGGCTAGATAAGTAAGGTTATGTCTAAAGAAGTGAGAACTAGGTTTTTGAGAAATCAAAAGGTATTAATTGGAAGGATTTTTGACATAAGTGTGTTAACAGAACCTGGAATGATGGAGTTAGCTGAGCAGGTAAAACATCAAGGTTAGATGCATCTTTGTTCAAGGAAAGAAGCTGAATATTAATGTTGCTTTACTTAGGAGAATTCTGGATGTTCCTATTTATGGTGTGAGAACCATCTCAAGGAAATAGCCATCAATAGAGGTCTTGGAAACTACATCAAAGGTTAAAGGTAAATCAATGGCTGCAGTGAATAGAAAATAACTCAAAAGTGAGTTGCAATTGATCTTTGACTTTGTAAACAAAGTAGTGTTGCTAGATCACAAAAAGAGAAGATTGCTTTAATTTCTAACTTGTATGCCATTGAATGCCTTAGCAATTTTGTATTCATTAGTCTACCTGCATTAATGATGGAAAACATACACAAAGTGGTCCTTAGCAAAAATTGAAAACTTGGTATGCCTTATGGTTATTGATTAAATAAAGTGTTTAATAAATTTGGTATAGTATGTAAGAATGGAACTCCTGAAACTAAATTACAAATGCTTGGAATAAGACACTGCTCAAAACTGAGTGTGTGAAAAAGAATTCAAGCACCAACTGTCAAAGGAAATTCAACAAAGAGATAGACAATTTATAGTTCAATATAACTGCTAAGAATGCTGAGATCAACAAGCTGAATATGACAATTCAACATCTAACTGTTGAAGGTTCAAGTGTCACTGATGAACTTAAAACTGAGAATGTTGACCAAAAGAATAAGTTCTCCCCCTTGATAGATGAGGTTCTCAGCTTGAATGCAAAAATAAGACATTTAACCAAGGAATTATTGCACTATGATGCTGCAGATCATACCAATCCAGCTCTACTCCTTCAATCCATCCTTCGAAGTTCCTCCCCTATTTAACCTTTCTTGATTCCTATGGTTTTTTTCTCTAGGGCATTTAAATTACGCATAACATTGATACTTGTCCTTTATATAGGAATGGATCTTTCTTTATATGTTGCATGTATTTCCTCTTTTTACTAAAGATGATCTTTATATTGGTGTTGCCCCATTGGCTATGAGTAAACTAACTTGTGCTTATCTTTACTCTTAGTTTGCTGTTATTTCTTTTCAATGATGACAAAATGGGAAATACTGACTTCATGTATTAAGGACCAAGTGTGTGTGTTTAAGATGATGATGTCAGGGACCAGGTACCAAGTGCATATGCCTGATAATGTGTTTGATTCTGGAGGCATAGTGACAAAGAAAAGTATGCAACTATGAACTAAATGAAAAATGGTGCATGATAATAGGAGGAAGTAATTAAAGCTCGATAGCTATTGACAACAAGGTACCGGGTCTTTAAGATATAGAAGCATGGTGTTGCATGATAGGGTGGACATTCATCTTTACTAGTAGTAATCACATTGATTAAATATGATGAATGAAGCATGGGCATTAATGCTCAAACCTGAGTGGTTGGTTTGTCATAGTAAAAAAAGGGGAAATTGATGTATCTTGTTTTGATGATGAGAAGAAAACTACAAGAGACTAGGTCCATGGATGTTCAAGGAAACAGTATAGCTGACACACGTTTGCATATTTTTGTTTTCTTGTGTAAAAAATTATACAGGCATTGCTTGTACTATTTAGGACACCTCACTCATCTATAGAAGAAAAAGGATTCTTCTTCATTAAATGGTTTTTGCAAAATTCATAATTAAAGAGTGAAAATTGAGAGAGGCAAAAACTCAATCCATTTGCTCAAGTATAGCTCAAGTTCTCATTTCTTGTATGCACAAAAGAGTGAGTATTCTTGAGTGAGTCCTGAATTGTAATTGAATTACTCAAGTTATAAGAGTAATGCTCTTTTACTTTTGCTTTTAGAAAACTTAGGTAGAGTTACCGAAGGTTGATATTGGTTAGAGTTAATTAATATCAAAGTGTGTTCTTAGTAGAGTTGCTAAAGTAGGCTTGTAGTAGAGTTATTACAAGAAAGGGGAACCTAGAGTTAGGTTCATTGAAGACTGTTATCAAGAGTTCGATTATAGTGAAGTTTTGGGTATTTATGAGGGAAAACCATGGTTTTTCCTCCCTTGAGAAAGGGGGTTTCCATGTTAAATTCTTTGTTCTTTATATTTCCTGCACCATTTTGTATTTCTGGTTATTTACTATGTTTTTGCCCATGACTGATTCTGAGGGACCTGGTCTCTCACAGTTTGGTTCAACACCCCAAGGTTACAAGAGATGATAACTCCTAATTTATTAATTCTTATTCTTTTGATATAGTGCATTATTGTAGGAATTTCATATATATATATATATTATGGGATCACAATGACAGCATGATAGAAATATTGACACTTCTCTTAAAAGTAAAACATGATTTCATTCAAAAGGTTTATAGGTTTGTCTTGAATATTCACAACTTAAAAGAATATTTTAATGCAAAGGGTGATGTGTATAACACCCATTAATTTTATACGTTGTGTGAGAATAAAACTTTCTTCTAAGTTAAATTGAGGAGCTAAAATTGGATGATCAAATACTTGATCATACTTTTATTGATGTTGTCACTATTGAGAAAAGTACACTAGAGTTATGTTAGAATGTAATAATGCAATTCATTAGTTGTGACGTATTGGGCCACATACTAATCATTTTTCCATATTATGTTGGGATAATAAGATATTAATCACGCTATCCAAAAGCCTATAGAAGAGTGTAAAGATGAGGATAAATATGTCTATATTCTTAAATTTGTTGTGCCAAAGTCAAAAAATTACATTCTTCTCTTAAGGGCCAAGAGTTGCAACATGTCATATCTATTGCTTGGATCCTTTATTTTTATATCACCGCCCCTTGAGCATTGTAGAAAATTAGAAAAGAAATTAGGGGTGCAATTCATTAGTTTAAAGTGGGAAAGAAAAGTGGGAGGAAATTCAACTAGTAGTTTAACGTCTTTTTTTTTAATTTATATAATATCACATTTTTTAAATTTTATTTTAGTTTTTTTTGCATATTTAGGGGAAGTCTGAATACCTGAATTTAAAGCTATGGAGCATAAACGTAAGTGTGGGGTGCGTGTTACCCCTGATGAAAATTGAAGAAACATGTCTCTAGCTAGACCCTAGAGGGTCTTAGGGAGTATCTTTTACCCTTATTTTATTTTATTTATTGCTTTGGGGACAACACATAATTTTAAGTATGGGGTGGGATATCTTCCAATATTTGTCAAGGGTAAAGTATTTTGTAGGTTTTATTTATTTATTATAAAAAAATAAAAAATTCAAATATATAAAGAAAAATTACTTTTATTCTTTAAATTAAAATAATTTTATAGATTTATTAGTGCATACTTTTCCCACTCCTTGATTTTTCTTTTCAGTTCTTTTCGGAGTGGAGAGGGGGCAGGGTCCTTTAAACTGTATTATTTTTTCTTCTTTTAAATCTTTTAGGAGTATTTTATTTTGAGTGAAAAAAATATTTTTTGGTTGATACTAGCAATTTAGACCTAATTTTGAGTAGTGATTTTCTGTTACTGTGTTACAACCTGAGACTACCCCAGAGTGAAAGCATAATCAACATGAGATAAGTTATTTCAATGCATAACTGATCAAAGTTTACAACACTAAGATCTGAGAGATAGAGGAACATAAATTACAAATATTAACTCTGATTGACCATCTAAGAAGCCTCTACTATACTGTCTATAGGTATCTCGGACATGCCTCCAACTATCCCAAATAAATACATAAGAATAATGAAAATAAAATACAAAAATTGCAACTGACTTGGGTCCTCAAAATAAGAGAACTTATCACTTGTTGGCTGAATGCTATGAACTGTTTGACCCTATGTATGGGCTACATCTAGTACCTATATTATGAAGGAATGTATCCACAAATGCATATATGTGGTTAGTACTTTGGAATGTATTGAGTATGTCAGACATGCACTAAATCATGAAAATACTTAATATATGATTTAAAACTAAGGTCATAAACTATTTGCTAAAATATCCATTTAAATCATGGTTGAATGTAAAAGTGTTAAGACTTATTAAAATTTCTATATCATGGGCTGAAAACATTTTTGTAAATTGGAAAGAGGTAGAAACATGAGTACCATACATAAATATCAGACTAAAGCTGAATAGGCAGTAAAACCATACTGAGAATTATGCATAAATACTGAGCGTGAATGCATGAATATATAAAACAAATGCAAGGCCAAGTAAAGCATGTACTGAAATAATTTGTAAAATTGAATAACTAAATAGCTAATAAACTTAACACTTGGTCATAAAAACCTGAACTACTGTGGTATGAATACTTAATTGAAACTATGGGAGCTATTATTTAACGAACCTACCCCAATCTAAGCTAATCGGGGTCCAACTTGTAACCCCCGTTAGGAGGGTGTCAGTACCTTGTCACGAGTACCGACACTAGTTGGGTAAATCCACTATGCTGATGTATTAAAAAACTAGGGTTTCAGTCCTCTACTAGTAGGTCACCCCTTAGAGAGTGTTAATCCTCTATTGGTTGGTGACACCTTATAACCTACGTTGGCTATGTAATTCTGGAACTTCGGAACTTGTACTAAAGGTCTCGGTCTGCTACTGGTGGGTGAGACGTCATCCCTAAGTTTGCTCGGTGCTAATTCCTACTTCCTACTGAATGACACTGAAATGTAAACTGGTACATGCACTAATAACGGATATGCTCAAGTTGTGATATTTTAAAAATAACAGTGCATGCAGAATCTGAAGTAATCGTGAACATGTAAACTGATGTATTTAGCATGATGTAATACTGAAGAGTTCTCGTTATGACAATTTTATAAACTTTATGAGATAAATATAATATCATTAACTTGAAATCTTGAAAACTATAACACACAAGATCAACCTGATATCGGGTCAAGGAGAAATCAGATGCGTTAGAAAGAGGACACATTTATCAATAATTTGGTGGGCCTTGAGATCCTAAATTTTTCCATCTTGATTGATACATGTGCCATGTGTTGTTAGGATTTTTTTTGCATATATTTCATGCTTTGCATCTTAGTTTCAAACTAGCCCTGCATGTTATTGAATCAAAATAAAAGTATTATTTTTTTTTAGAATATGATAATCGGTGTTTATTGATATATCTTGTACATTTTACCTTTTCCAGATATTATCTCACTAGTTAGTTAGCCCATTTGAGCTTGTAGCCTTTTTTTGGTAACCGTATTTTTACCTTAATCCATTATTTTTGAATACCTAATTTTTGCACCCTGCTTCCTTGAGTACTAGGGCATAGAATGTATTGAAAGTGTTAAATCAGATAAAAGTAGTTGAATGTTAAAGGTGACTAATGATAGCTACAAAGCGATGAAAAGACCCTCTTAAAAAATATGTGGCTTGAAAAAGGTTTAAAAGAAAAAAATCTTGAAAAAATGCTTTAAATATTCTTGATAATGTGAAAATTACTTGTGAAAATAATTAATGAAGAGAGGACTAGACAAAAAAGTAATGAAATAATTGGTGATGAGTTAAAATAATGCAAAGTTCTTAGGGAAGTGAAAGTCACTATTACATAATTTTCCTATACATCCTCAAGCCAACATTAAAACTTATTAAAGTCCGATTTGATTTTATTTGAGCATACTTAGTTAGTGGAGTTGTACATAATGGTAAAGCCTATCGTTCTTGGTGTATATATGGGAATTTCTTTTGTGAGTGTGAGAGTTGTTCTTTTAGGCTAAGTCCTTAATTAGATTCAATCTTTTAAATTGAGTGTGTGGACTATTTCTTCTTCTGAGGATATTTGTTTAATGACAGATAGGTGATATTATTAACTTTATTAGACAAGAACAGGTAACCAAACTTAGATTTAATATGTTAGAGTCTATTTTTTAGGTTAGAAGGTTAGACATTTGCTGTAACGCCCCGAAGTTTTTTTATCTAAATTTTGTCCAAAAATATCAAGCATTGACTTCTAGAATGGTTTATACTTTTTTTTCCCAGTGGAATCCCTTAGATTTCAACTTTTCATTTCATAGATGATTGAATAAGTTTTCTATCGACATAAGATGCGTCCAAAACGGATGCTTGATGAAGGAGTTATGGTTAATTTAAGTCCTAATCATAAAACACCGTCATTCCTGTCCTTGGCGCATTGTGGAGAGGGTGTCAATAACGATGGCCAATTTTCAGTGGGACTCCGTGAAGGTGGAGCATCGTAGAGTGGGACAAATTTCCATTCGTCAATTTCCAGTGAGCCACCACGATAGTGGCGCATCGCGGTGGCCCATGAAATCGAGCTTCCAGTTATATTTCTTATACCGGTCTCATGAAGGGTATATTGGGTATTTTCCCACACCCTTATCAGTCCAAACATGAGATTTCAACCCCAATTGAGCATATTACTCATATATTCACCAAACATATTCAAGAACACTCTATAGGGTTCCATATTGATAATCCAAATAAATCAAGATTCAACCGTGGGTTTTCAAAAAAAATTGAAGAATTGGAATCCCCAAGCCGTGGGCATCAAGAAGCATCCTTTAAATTTTTAGATAGAGGTACATGGGGTTTATCCAAAAAAAATACTACACGGGCTTAAAACCATTAGTGCATGATTTTTAGATTTTTATGCATGAATTTCAAAGGTGTTTTGGAATCTATGTTCTAAATTACGTACTCTGAATTTTTTAATTTTACTATTGTTTTGACCTTGTGGTCCTATCACCTAAATTGATTTACATATATACGTATATGTATGAAATTTCAGATTTAAGATCATTGAGACCATAAATTATGAATTCCCTCTCGTGTATTGAATTAAAGATTATGGTTTTGTTATTTGAAAGATGTTTTCGCAATATTATAGTATTTGAGCATGATTTGAAATTGTTGAGATGGTGCTTCTTGATATAAATGTGTTCTCGTGTTTAGCAGAAATAATTGCATGTGAATTGAGAACTTTATCATGACCACCTTGTACTATTGAAATGCTTGACAAAGATGAGTTCCTTGCATGTGTTTACATAAGGTTTGAGAAAGAGTTTCTTTGAATTGAATTATCAAAATGGTGGTCCCAAAACTTGTGTCTTGAAAATACAGATTTATGATAGACTAATAATGGCTTAGAGATGTGACTTGCAAGTCAATAGTATGACGATACCATATGCATTTATGCCATAACAGATTATGTTTCCAGAGCATGTTTTCAGAGTATGTTTTTAGAGGTTGTATGTTTTGATAGAGTTTTAGAAAGGGGATTAAAGAGGGTTAGGTGGTTACTCGAAGAAGGCGCGATTTCAAGTAACTCTTAGCCTGAAACCGTATTTATTGATACGAGCAGATTATTATTGTACGCTGGCGACAACCATATGGCGTAGTAGATTCAGAGACTCTGACACTTACGGCACACTTGGGTTAGGGGCTTCGCTGCTGAGTTAATGGCAGTTTCCTTATAGCCCATGGAATTTTTCAGAGTTGTAGGGTATACCACCCAGCGCAGAAGTAAAATAGATTTCTCAGAGTTGAGATGATTTTTACAGAGTCTTTAAAATGCCTATGTGAATTCTTACTATATCATATACTTATGAACTATTTTAAATTGCTCTCATATATATTGATTAATAAATGATTATTTTGGATATGCTATGCGTACCAGTACATCTGTGTTGACCCCTCCTCCCCCTACCTCTCAGGTTCTGAGACTCAGTCTAGGGGTCCAGATAAGCAGTAGATAATTCAAACAGCTGATCAGATTGTGCAGTGGTAAGCCTTTTCTATTCCAGAAGGCCTATATTTTTGGATTATGTCACTTATTTTAGTTCTGGTCTACTGGGGGCCTTGTCCAAGTTTTAGATAGTTGTCAGATTTTTATCTAGTAGAAATTTCGCAGACTAAGTCAGATGTTATTTAGATGTAGTTGATTTACAGCTTCCCTACTTATGTTGAATTCAGAGTTGACCATATTTCTATAGTAGATTGTAATGCCCTGAGATCCCATCTCGAGACATCACATAGTGCTTATGGGCCCGAAGGACCACAAGCTAACCCTTTACTGCTATCTGTACCTGTACACTGCATAATATATGAAATAAATGTGGAAACTGGCCATAAGGTTCAACAGATCTATACATACTCAAAATTGAAAACTGAATACTTATGCATCCGTCATCTGTCTAAAAAGCCTCTAAACTGTATGAACTGTAGAGTTGATGGGACAAGTCCCCAACTAACTCTGTCAACTAAAAATAACAAAAATCTGATACAAATAATAGTAAACTGAAACTCGTCTTTGAAAGAAGAGGTCTCACTACTATGAATACTGCTGCTGACTGGGACTAAACTGCTGAGGAAACTCTGGGTTCTGTACCTTTGAACCTATGGTGACATATAGAACACCATAGAGCAAATGCATCAGTATAGGGATGTACTGGGTATGTAGATGAGGTAAGGCTAAATGAAAAGGCTCATGCATATACAATATCTAAAATGAATGATCATGAAAATGTCGCACGAGAACACATACATGAATGCACAAGCCATAAACACAATCATCACAACTCTAGGTACTGAAACTCGAATACCACTTTACTGCAGACTGAACTCACTACTGACATTGAGATACCAAATCACTGACTCATCTGATACTGAGAAATAAGGATCGGGATATACTTACATCAAAGATTGAATTATGAGTTTTACTGCTTTCGACTGACAAGATTAGAGATCAACCTTTCTAACAGATGATATTCAAAAACTATTATCAATGATAAGATATATGATTATATCCAAATCTGACAACAAGGATACTCAATAGAATCTGAGACTATGAATCAAGCCTTTCTAGTGGAATTTCTCTGAATATGATGTCAAATAACTATATACGTGACCAACCTATCTGTCGAGATGGTCCATGAATCAATAGAACTATCTTAGTTCCTAATAAGGATAGATGAATATATCTGACAATCCTGATTTCTGAAGATTAATACTAAAACTAAAACTGTGGGAAGTAGTTAATTAACTGACTGCCCCGACCTACCACAGGTGGGGTCTAATCTGTAACCCCAGCTGGAAGGGTGTCAATACCGTGCCATGGGTAAATACCTCTCTCTCTTCAATCCTCTCTAATGGATGACCCTACCAGGCAGTCGACCTAAGGCAATATAATAGTCAAATACTCTCTCTCTAAAGGTGATAGCCTTTTTTGGTGGTGACTCATGTATCCTGTGCTGGCTACACAGTTCTGGAGTTCGAGAATTGCTACTAACGACTCCAACCTCTCTCTCTCGCTAACGAGAGAAGCCGCCACCCCTTCCCTTGATCAGTGCTAATTTTTACTCCCAATTGAAAGACTCTGAACTAAATTCTTAACTAAAAGCAACTGAACTGATTTTTTTACTGATCATGTTTTTCAAAGGATAAGAATAAATAAGTTGAAATCACTTAATTCCGTATCTATCGGAAATGGTATTAAATCATGTTATCTGACTGATGATACATAGCTTAAATAAATTAATCGAATCACTTCTGAGATTAGAATTGAATCACTTGAATACTATTAGATTTGAACTGATTAAAAGACTGAGGCTAGATTACTAGTGATACTGAGATTACAGAGATAACTGAGATTACTGAGCTTTCTTAAGTTCTGCAACTGTTTGAGGATATAGAGTTCTATACTTCACTAAGTTTTGAGAATCACGGATCGATTGGAATTATCGAGAAACTGAAACAGGCTCTAGCCAACAACTCTATTGTCAGGTTTTAATACCCCTATGACTCGATAACATAAAAGTAAATCATAATCATTCTTTCATTATCATGACCACAATCATTCATTATCACAATCACATAAGCATCTCTTTACGTAATCGAGAATCATAACATACATTCATCTGCCTAATCATTAAGACATCAGTTCAAACATTTAAGGATCACCATTATTTATTCATCATCACAATTCTTAAGGGGTCACTTCAAGTATTTAGGAATCATCAACTTCTACTAATGTTAGGACAACAGGCTACTAGATTATACTTCATTCAATAAGGTCTTGCCTCAAGTACTTCACACCAAAATCAGTCTTGACATGTATTTGGCCATCACATAATTCGGGGAAACTTCATACTATCACGTCAAAACTTACTTGCTAACCACTTGACATGTATTAAAAACTTAGCATACATCAAAGAGCACATAATTGAGGGATTTACTACTATCACATCTTCACTTATTTACTAAAGGCCTTCAACAAACACTTGTCATACATGGGTCTACACATATTTGGGGATTTCCTACTATCATGGAATAATTTATCCATTTGGACATTTTATCAAACACTAGGTATGAATAGACTAACTCATACTTTGGGATTTCCTATACAACATACTATAATAGCCTTTATGTTTCACCTAAGCTTTTAATCAAACCTATGGGGGACATGCTCTTCTCATTCAACCATTTATACACCCAAATATCATTAACACATCACATAGAAAGAAACATAAGGATAGTTCATCAAAAATATCACATGGATTCCACCTAATAGGGTCAAGGCTCATGAATCTTGTAAACAAACATGAATCAAAACTTAACAACACATGTAACATCAATTTCAACTCATACAAATCATGGAATCTCACAAACATAAAATCTTTATATTTTAAAAAGTGTTCTTGAGCTTCTTGGATAAATGGGACCAAAGAATCAACATCTACATACCTTGGGGAAATTTCTTTCTCGAAGGTTCTTGGAGAGATTCTTGATTTCTTTACTTCTCTTGATCTTTCTTGATTTTTCTTGAAGGAGAAATAAGAGTTTTGATCTTGGAAATAAACCCTAATTTGATGTTTTGGATGAATGAGAAGTTTTGTGCCTTGATTTTTGGTTATTAGGTATTAAGTAGGGTGAAAAATGACCCAAAAATCTCTTTAAAATGGTTTTTCAGCGTTGTCTCGGACAAATCTGAAGATCAGAGTGATGGACCGTCACTCTGGTGACTAACCATCACTGCCACCATCACTTTTGGTCTAAAAAAGGACCTTACTACTTCAATTTTGACGGCCAAAGTGACGGTCCGTCACTGACTTGACGGTCCTTAAGTTTGTCCGTCACTCCTGGATAGCTCGAATAGCTCTCAGTAAAACGGCCATGACTTCTTACTACGACTTTAGATTTTGGCAAAATTGGTATTGTTGGAAATATAATTCAATTATCTATATGTTGATAGGTCATAACCTCAAAAATTATATGTATAATGGTAGATATGCTCGTTTGAAGTTGATTATGGCAATGTCCTTCTCAAAAATTCAATCGGTAAGGGATGTTTTGATTCGTCTAATAGCTAGTACGTATTTAAGGCCTTAATACACATAAAACTTGATCATAAAACTACCAAATAACTAAGATTTATTTATCATGAGCTTTAATTATGGTTGTACTATCAGTTGGGATTCTCGGGGTATTACAATATCTCCCCCTAGGAAACATTCATCCTCGAATGTCGCTTGATAGACTGAGAATACGGATTTACAAAACTTACTCAAGAGACGAAAACATCTCAAGCCATGACTACGCAACTGGAACAACTGACATACTGAGTTCTCACATTGGGCATGCATATCTGATGCATGGAATACTCGACTGAACCTACTCATAGCTGAATTCTCATAACACACATGCATATCTGATGCATGGATATTCAGCTAAGCTGATTTTCTAAAGCAAGACTTGACAATGCAATAACGATTGATGCTAACTGTATAAGGAAAATCTGAACATGTATCTAGATGAATCTAATGACATGCAACATCATAATCATATGGGGTATCTCCCTCTTGGGACTCAATGTCCCTCTAAACACACTTCGCTGAAATACTGAGGCGGTGAGTGGGGCACCTATAGACTAGGTCATAATTGACCGACTGAGATCTGAAACCCTAGCATGACTCATTCTAGCATATAATCTCAAAATGAAAGCAAAGTACCTAACAATGCATATCATAAATATGAAGGTCTCATAATTTACCTTGGTCTATTTCAGGCAATCCTCCGCGATCAAGGCGAGCCTGAAGCGCCTGGAGTCTACCCCTTTAAGCCAGTGCTCTACATTCTTGCATTTTATGGCCTGAATCACCACACCCAAAGTAAACATCACTATCATCTTTACACACACCTTGCTGGCACCTACCACACTCTCCACAGCGCGGATAGGTACGAACACCGCTAGCACTACTATAGGCTTTGGAGCTTGGTGCTCCCTCAGATCTGACACCCCCAAATACAAGTGTGGGTACACTAGCTAAAGATGGAGCTGGGGCTAAAAATCTCTGACCATGCTAAGAACTACTGCCACTCTGGGACCCTGACTGTAAGAAATCATGACTACTTATCTTGGCTCTCTTACTCACTCTCTCTTTCCTTCATCTTATCTGCCTCAATCTATTGTGCATGCATCATTAGCCTAGAAAGATCCATATCCCTATTGAGCATAGCAACTCTACACTCTTTCAATACATAACTTGATACCCCAGACAAAAATTTACTCATACTCACTCTAGGGTCAGCTACCAAGTAAGGAGCATACTTAGCTAATTGGTTAAATTTAAGACAATACTCTTTCACGGTCATGGAAACTTATCTTAGGTTCATGAACTCTTCTACCTTAGACTCTCTCATTTCTAGCAGAAAGAATATATCTAGAAAGGTACTCTGAAACTCTAACCAAGTCATAGGAGCTGTATTCTTCTCTCTACTCTTCTCCCACATCACTACCCAATCATGAGCAACATTCTTTAACCTATAGATTCTAACTCAACACTCTCCTCCTCAAAAATATGCATAATCTAGGTGATCTTCTTCATCTCCTCTAAATAAAACTGTGGGTCATCACCAACTATTGACCCAAAGAATTCTAGTGGGTTTATTTTCATGAAACTTCTAACACTGGCTGCGGTAGAATCCCCATCTTGCTGAGGTGGGACTGCAGCCTGACAATTACTCTGAACATTTTTCATAGCTTGGGCTAGTTCTTGAAAAGCTACTTGAAACTCTGCATGTGACACACTCTCATTCTTGGGATCTACTGGTTGTGAGGAATTGTCATCAACCCCATGAGCAAAATCTCTATGAGGAGGCATACTCTATAAATAGAAGAAAGAAGTGGATTATACTGAGAACCAACTTGAGCTTATGCTCAATCATACGATATGATCACTGAAAGAAGGGAAACTTCTCCTAAGAACATCTCGTAGCCTCTTGTACATAAATGTAATATGCTACACACTCATGCACAAGACTCTACTAGATGCAGCTTTTCAGACTTCCTAGGATACTCTTGAACCCTAGGCTCTAATACCAAGTTTATAACGCCCCAAGATCCCATCTCGAGACATCACACGGTGCTTATGGACCTAAAGGACCACAAGCTAACCCTTTACTGATATCTGTACCTGTACACTGCATAATATATAAAATAAATATGGAAAATGGCCATAAGGTTCAACACATCTATACATACTAAAAAATTGAAAACTGAATACTAATACATCCGTCATCTATCTAAAAAGCCTCTAAACTATATGAACTGTGGAGTTGATGGGACAAGTTCCCAAATAACTCTCTCAACTAAAAATAACAAAAATCTGATGCAAATAATAGTAAACTAAAACTCATCCTCGAAAGAAGAGGACTCACTGTTATGACTACTGGTGTTGATTGGGAATGAACTGCTGAGGAAACTTTGGGTCCTGTGCCTCAGAACCTATGGTGCCAAATAAAACATCATAGCGCAAATGCGTCAATACAGGGATGTACTGAGTATGTAGATGAGGTAAGGCTAAATACAAAGGCTCATGCATACATAATATCTAAACTTAATGACCATGAAAATGTCGCACGAGAACATATACATGAATGCACAGACTATAAACACAATCATCACAACTCTAGGTAATGAAACTCGAATACTACTTTACTGCAGAATGAACCCACTACTGACACTGAGATACCAAATCACTAACTCATCTAATACTAAGAAATAAGGATCTAGTTCTTTCGACTGAAAGAATTAGAGATCAACCTTTCTAACGGATGTTATTAAAAAACTATTATCAATGATAAGAAATATGATTATATCTGAATCTAACAACGAGGATACTCAATAGTATCTAAGACTGTGAATCAAGCCTGTCTAGCGGCATATCTTTGAATATGATATCAAATAACTGTATGCGTGACCAAGACTATCTATCGGTATGGTCCATGAATCAATGGAACTATTTGAGTTCCTCATAATGATAAATGATTATATCTGACAGTCCTGAATTCTAAATATTAATACTGAAACTAAAATTATGGGAAGTAGTTACTTAACCGATATGCCCCGACCTACCACAGGTGGGGTCCAACCTGTAACCCCAACTGGAAGGGTGTCATACCGTGCCACGGGTAAATACCTCTCTCTGGTCAATCCTCTTTGATAGATGACCCGACCAGGCAGTTGAACTAAGTTAATATAATAGTCAAATATTCTCTCTGGAGGTGACAGACTTTTCTGGCAGTGACTCCTGTATCCTGTGCTGGCTACATAGTTTTGGAGTTCTAGGATTTCTACTAATAAATCTAGCCTCTCTCTCTTACTGATGGGAGGAGCCGCTATTCCTTTCCTCACTCGATGCTAGTTTCTACTCTCAATTGAAAGACTCTGAAATGAATTCTTAACTGAAAGCAACTGAACTAAGTCTGATACTGATCATGTACTTCAAAGGATAATAATGAATAAGTTGAAATCACTTAATTCCATATCTGTCGAAAATGGTATTGAATCATGGTATCTGACTGACGATACATAGCTTGAATAAATACTCAAATTGCTTATGAGATTAGAATCGAATCACTTGAATCCTATTAGATCTGAACTAATTACAAGACCGAGGCTAGATTACCAGAGATGCAGAGATAACTGAGATTATTGAGCTTTCTTAAGTTCTGCAACTATCGGAGGATACAGATTTCTATAATTCACTGAGCTTTGAGAACCTGGATTGATTGGAATTATCCAGAAACTGACACAGGCTCTAGACAATAACTCTATTTCAGGTATAAATACCCCTAGGACTCGGTAACATAAAAGTAAAGAATAATTATTCTTTCATCATCACGACCACAATCATTCTTTATCATAATCACATAGGCGTCTCTTTACGCAATCGGGAATTATAACATACATTCAACCGCATAATCATTAAGACATCACTTCAAACATTTAGGGATCACCATCATTTATTTATCATCACAATTATTAAGGGGTCACTTCGATCATTTAGGAATCATCTACTTATACAAGCGTAGGAGCAATAGGCTACTAGATTATACTTCCTTCAACAAGGTCTTACCTCAAGTACTTCACACACAAATCAGTCTTGACATGTATTTGGACATCACATGATTTGGGGAGACTTCATACTATCACGTCACAACTTACTTGCTAACCACGTGGCATGTATTAAAAACTTGGCATACATCAAAGATCACATAATTGAGGAATTTACTACTATCACATCTTCACTTGTTCACTAAAGGCCTTCAACAAATACTAGTCATACATAGGTCTACACATATTTGGGGATTTCCTACTATCATGGAATAATTTATCCATTTGGACATTTTATCAAACACTAGGTATGAATAGACTAACTCATACTTTGGGATTTCCTAAGCAACATACTATAATAGCCTTTATGTTTCACCTAATCTTTTAATCAAACCTATGGGGGACATGCTCTTCTCATTCAACCATTTATACACTCAAATATCATTAACACATCACATAGAAAGAAACATAGGATAATTCATCACAAATATCACATGGATTCCACCTAATAGGGTCAAAGCTCATGAATCTTGTAAACAAACATGAATCAAAACTTAACAACACATGTAACATCAATTTCAACTCATACAAATCATTAACAAATCATACAAATCATGGAATCTCACAAACATAAAATCTTTATATTTTAAAAAGGGTTCTTGAGCTTCTTGGATGAACGGGACCGAAGAATCAACATGTACATACCTTGGGGAAATTTCTTTCTCGAAGGTTCTTGGAGAGATTCTTGATTTCTTTACTTCTCTTGATCTTTCTTGATTTTTCTTGAAGGAGAAATAAGAGTTTTGATCTTGGAAATAAACCCTAATTTGATATTTTGGATGAATGAGAAGTTATGTGCCTTGATTTTGGGTGATTAGGTGTTAAGTAGGGTAAAAAATGACCCAAAAATCTCTTTAAAACGGTGTTTCAGTGCTGTCTCGGACAAATCTGACGGTCAGAGTGACGGACCATCACTCTTGTGACTAACCATCACTCCCACCATCACTTTTGGTCCATAAAATGGCCTTACTACTTCAGTTTTGACGGCCAAATTGACGGGCCGTCACTACCTTGACGGTCCGTCAGTTTGTCTGTTACTCCTGGACAGCTCAGATAGCTCTCAGTAAAACGGCCATAACTTCTTACTCCACTATTGGATTTTGGTGAAATTTATATTGTTGGAAAGATAATTCAATTATATATATGTTTGTAAGTTGTAAGATAAAAAAATCTTTGTAGAATGGGATATATGTTTGTTTAAAGTTGACTATGGCAATGTCCTTCTCAAGAATTCAATCGGTAAGGAATATTTTGATTCATCTAATATCTAGGACATATTTAAGGCCTTAATACACATAAAACTTGTTCATAAAACTACCAAGTAACTAATATTCTCTTAGCATGAGCTTGAATCATGGTTATACTATCGGTTGGGATTCTCAGGGTATTATACAGATTATGTTTCCACATCTTCTTTTATTATATGAATGTTGTGCATGATCACCAGATAGAGAAGGGAGTTTTGGGCCTTCTTGGTTCAGGATTTCCTTCATGGACAGGCCCTAGTTTTGGTCATGACAAACTTGGTATTAGAGCACAGTTCATGGTCCCAGGGTGTCTACAAAATCGCATCGGGTAGAGTCTTGTTTATGTGTGTGTAGCATTCCACACTTAGAAGCAGGAGGCTACTAGGAATTTAAGAATATTCCTCTTCTTTGTGATTTAGTTTGTGCTTCAGAGTCTAATCTATCTCCTAATCAATGACCTCTTGCTTTTCAGAAAACTAGCGATGCCTCCCCGTCGTACCAATGTTAATGCTAAGGATGATGAAGTCAGTCCCACCCATGGGATGCGGAACCGTAATAGAGCTCATACTACAAAACTTTTTCCTACTCTGAGAGTACCTCCTATATCGACAAGTCCTTTCAGAGCTCCTCAGACAGGGGCCAATCGTACTCACCCTCATGAAGGAAAGGTTTCTAATGCTGAATTCAGATAGTCTATTCAAATACTTGTACAATTGGTAGCCACATAGACTCAGAGGTCAGAGGATACTAGGTCAGCGTCTGTTACTTTTGAAGTTACTAGAGTGGGCTAGTTCATGAGAATGAAGCCACCCAAGTTCTCTGGCACTAAGGTAGAAGAGGACCCGCAAAAGTTCATACATGAAATTAAGAAGATTTTCATAGTAATCCATGTTGATTAGGTGGAGGGTGATGAGATAGTAGCATACCAGCTAAAGAATGTAGCAAACCAATAGTACAATAAGTGGGAAGATGCGAAGGGTGATAGTGTTGAGCCCACAGTTTAGGACGAGTTCATAGAAGCTTTTCTTGACTAATTCTTTCCTCTAGAGCTGAGGCAAGCTAAAGCAAAGGATTTCATGAACCTTAAGCAGGGTAAGATGAGTTTTCAAGAGTATACTTTAAAGTTTAACCATCTGGCCCGTTATGCTCCTGAGATGACGAGTGTCAAGGAGCTATGCTGGATAGGGATATGGACTTTGCTAGAATATCATTCCACATACAGTAATTTGAGGAGAAGAAGAAGAAGATATCCAAATCTAGGGAAAAGGATAGGCAGGCAAAGAGAGAAAGAGCAACAGACAAGATTTATAGTCAGTAAAAGAGCAGTAGTTGGGGCGGCATATGGAAAAAGAAAATGAATTGGGGTAATGCACAGTCGGCAGCTAGTGCTCCAGTGTCCAGACCCACAGCTAAGAAGCACACCCAAAATTTTCAGTCTAGTCAGGGGCTAAGGATGTAGGGTATGTAGTTGTAGGGAAGTGTAGACCAGACCTCTCGGTCCTATCTACGCTGTGAGAGATACGGGAGAAATCATCCAGAGAGATGTCAGTTTGGCACTTTGGTGTGTTATTCATGTGGCCAGCTATGCTATATCCAAAGAGACAGTCCAATAGTTAAAAGTAATGTTAGAGGAGCCAAGTCGCAGGCAAATTCATCTGCACTACTACCTCAGAAGGGTGCCACTTCAGCCTCAAAAAATGGTCGGAACCAGTTTTATGCTTTGACCAAATGCCAGGAGGCAGAGGCCTCACCTGATGTAGTCACAGGCATGTTGCAAATCTTTTCTCTTGATGTGTATGTTTTACTTGATCTCGGATCTACCTTGTTTTATGTGAACCCATATGTGGCTGTTGGTTTTGGGTTTGAGCCTAATGTGATTGCTGAACCTTTTTTGGTTTCCACCCCGTTGGGAGATTTTATTATGGCTAGGAGGGTGTATAAAAATTGTGTTATGTCTATTTTCATCTGGGATACTAAGGTAGATCTCATAGAACTTAATAAGATTGATTTTGATACGATCTTACGGATGAATTGGCTCCACCTTAAATTGTAGGACCCAAACAGTCACCTTTTCTTTTCCAAATAAGTCGGTGATAGAATGGGAGGGACATTCTCTAGCACCTATAGGGCATTTCATATCTTACCTCAGGGGCCGTAAACTTATTTCCAAAGGTTACTTGTATCATCTTATTTGGGTTCAAGATTCTAGTACCGAAAGTCTCCCTTTTTAGTCTATCCTTGTAGTTAATAAATTTCTGGAATTCTTTCCAGATGATCTCCCAGGAATACCACCTAATAGGGAGATAGATTGTGGTATTGATTTATTGTCATATACCCATCCTATTTTTATTTCGCCATATATGATGGCTCCTGTAGAGCTAAAAGAGTTCAAAGAATAGCTACCAGATCTTTTAGATAAAGGTTTTATCCGCCCTAGTGTGTCTCCCTGAGGTGAATCTATACTTTTCATGCGAAAGAAAGACGGTGCCCTTCGTATATGCATAGATTACCACTAGTTGAATAAGGTTACTATTAAAAGTAAATATCCCCTTCATAGGATTGATGATCTTTTTGATCAACTTCAGGGTGCTAAATGTTTTTCAAAGATAGACCTTCGTTTAGGATATCACCAGTTGAAAGTTAGAGATTCAGATATTCCTAAAATAGCTTTCCGAACTAGATATGACTATTATGAATTCTTAGTCATGTCTTTTGGGTTGACTAACGCCCCTGAATCTTTCATAGATCTAATGAATGGGGTTTTCCATCAGTTTCTGGATCTATTTATCATTGTATTCATTGATGACATTTTTGTATATTCTAAGAGGGAGGAAAACCATTCCAATCACCTCTACTCTGAACGAGAATGGTGGTACCCTCAACTGGCAAGTAGATCACCTCAACAATCCTCAACCGGCAGGTTGATGTCTCAACCTATGCTGGCTACGTAGTTCTGGAATGCAAGGACTACTTCTAATGATTACACCCTCTACTGAAAGGTGAGTCCCCATCTTTGGGTTCACCCGGTGCTGAATCCTACTCCCAATTGAGTAGACACTGGACTAAATTCTAAACCATACTAGGCTGGACTGAACTGTAACTGATCGTACTCTAAAACTGAATTGAATTGATTTTACTGAACTAAATTGGACAGATTCTGAGTTCACTGAGTTTTCTTACGTTCTATAACTAACTGAATTCTACTGATCGAGACATGAATGATTCTACTCTGTGACTGACATGTCTCTAGACAAGCAGCTAAATTATCAGGTATTAAATACCCCCAGGACTCGATAGCATAAACTTAAAAGACATGGCATAATCTTGAGACATGGTAATTAACTACTTAGTCATCATTCAGTCATTTTGGCATTCAAGCAAACACTTAAATGACATGAACTTGCATACGTTCTAGCATGATATAATTTCACTATTTCACTCACATGGGCAATTCATCATACACTTGTGGGGCATAATATATGCACATAATACTAAAATAACATATAGGCATCGTGATTCAATTCCAATTATATAATTCCAAGAGTTTCAACATGTATTCACATGTAAAATCAAATATATAAATTATCTCTATATGAATCTTGTAATAAATCATGGAAAAAAGTAATAATTATGAATACACTTTAATGCAAATCATGGAAATCATGAAATCACTCTACATGAGCTTTAAAAAAGTTTCTTGGACTCCAAGGGTGAAAGGAACCCTTGGATGAACAATTCACATACCTTTATTGGTGAATTCTGGAAAATTAACGGTGGAATCTTGAGCCTTGAATTTGAATTTAATTCACCTTCGGTTTTTGTTCTTGAGAAATTTGTGAAATAATGATTATATTTTGGTAAAAGAGGAATAAATTTCGTGTTATGGGGGATGAAGGGCATGGGAAAAAGACTTAATTAACCCTAAGGATGCAACCTTTAAATTGCTAAAAAAGCGGATCATCGACGGGTAGGCCGACGTGCCACATCATTGGCATCGACGCAATAGCCAATGTGCCGCATCGAGTCCATGTCAATACACTAGAAATTGCTTTGAGCTAAGGGAAAAATTATCTATCGATGTGATGGACGATGTGATGCATCAACATCGTGTCGACTCATTGTTTTGGTCATTCGAACATGGTCTAAATGAGGTTCAAAAAATCTGAAACTTGTCCAGAAACACCTATTGACTTCCTGATCATCAATTTACCAAAACATCAAAATTTAATGGATGTAAAGGTCGCAAAATAAGATTTCCAACATTTGAATGCTAAAATAACACTAAGTCTAAATATTTTGCTAAAATTTTTTAAGTCTGGGATCCCTTAACAAGCTTAAAGGGCTAAGTTGAGCTTAGGATTTTGCGGGGTCTTACAATAGCACTTAAAAATGTTAATGTTGAACTAAAGAAGACAAATTCAACTCTAAATTATGAGTTTATTAGCTTGAATGAAGAGATAAAGTTGTTAACCAAGGAATTGATACATTGTCATGCTGCAAAAAATAATAAGATGGCCTTACTTCTACAAACCCTCTTCCCAAATACTTAAACTGTTTAAATTTCTTAAGTTTTTTGGCTTTTTCAAAAGAGCCAAAAATTTAAATCTTGCACTGCAATGTTACTTAATGTTAATATATGAATGAATCCTTATTTGTGTGTTTCATCTATCTCTTCTATACTTTAAAAGTTATTCTTCATGTTAGTGTTGCCCAGTGGCCATGGGTTACCTGGCAGGTGATTATTTTACTCTTTGTTTACTATTCTTACTTTTTAATGGTGCTAAATGGGGGGAATACTATAAGATTCATGTGGTAGGGACTAGGTACAAGGTACGACACATATGTTGAAGTGTAGATATATTGACAGAGGGAAGCATATTGGTTTGTTGACAAAGGAGGAAGCATATTTGTAAGTTGGTATATTGACAGTGGGAAGCATGGTGCATTGTGATAGAGGGAACATTCATTAACACTAATAGCAATCACTTTAATTGAATCAGGTTAATAAATTTGTATGCTCCAAAATTTGTTATTTGTCATCATCAAAAAGGGGAAAATTGTTATATCTTGTTTGGATGATGATTAGCTGAAAAGAAGGGACCAAGTTTTTGGGTCTTCATGAAAACATATAGCTATCACTTGTCCTGTGCATTTTTGTCTGATAGTATAAAAAAATACGCATATGAGCTGTGTACTAGTCAGGACACCTGGCCCAATCGAAATTCTACCCTGATCATTATCCTCCTATAAATAAAAAAGAATGCTTCTCAATTCCTAGTTTTTTCAATTTGGTTATTCAACTAGAAAAATGTAACAAACTCAATATTGCTCAAGTTCTAAGTTTCTGTGTGCTAAAAAAGTGATTTTTCTTGAGTAAAGTCTTGGTCCGTAATTGAATTACTCATCTTATAAGAGTAATGGTTTTCTTGTGTCTTTATGTAATGACCGGATTTGCTGAACCGGAATGCTAACTAATGACTGATATTTGTACCTGTATACTGCATAAGATAACATAGTAATGTGGAAACATGCACTGAAAGGCCATAAGGTTTGATCATAAACATAACTAAATAACGTAACATCTGTGTGGGGTAATAGAATACCCAAAATAAAACTGAAGTCTAAAACATGATAGTCTGTATCTAGTCTAAAAGCCTCTACTGTCTGAAGAATCTGAATAAGGAGTTGATGGGACATGTCCCCAACTAAATCCAACTAATAAGCTAATCAATGAGATACTGGAAAATCATTATATCCTCGAAGGACGAGGACTTACTTCTACTCTGACTGCTGAATCTGGAATCTACTGCTGATCTGGAACTCGTATCTCAGAACCTATGGTGTAACATAAAAAAAAGAACCATAGCACAAATACGTAAGTACAATGGAATGTAATGAGTATACATGAGAGGTAGGCTATATGAAAGGGTTTTTATGCATGATCAATACTAACTAACTGCCTAATAAGAACATGAGAATGCATACATAAATACGCAACTGTAACTGACAACATGATAACATGATACTGATACCGTAGTAGCATGACTACTGAGTCTGGATACTGAAAACATGACATAACTATAACATGGGTGACTATGTCTGACAATCTTAAATCTGATGAAACTATCTGAGTTCCGTTCTATGTCTGAGTTGACTGTGTCCGACAGTCTTAAAATCCGAAGAACTATCTTAGTTCTATTACTGAGACTGATTGACTGTATCTGACAGTCCTGATTCTATAATATGAAACTGTAGGAAGTAGTATCTAACCGATATGCCACAAATATACTATAATAGCTGAGCTGGGGTCCAATCTATGCCCAGATTGAAAGGGTGTCAATATCGTGCCACTGGTATGGACAACATGTGAGTAACCCTTATATAACAGGTAACTCTAGTAAAAATGGTGGGAACCCTCACATAACAAGTTAAGCCACCTCATCTACCCTTATATAGTAGGCTATAATGTCTCAACCTATGCTGGCTACATAGTTCTGGAATGCAAGGATTGCTTCTACGAATCACACCCTCGTATAACAGGTGAGTCCCCATCCTTGGGTTCACTCGGTGCTAATTCCTACTCCCATCTGAATGGACACTTTATATGATTACTAAGCATGGATTGAGTTACTAAATTTCCGTGGCTGATGGAATACTACTAATATCTGACAACTGACTGAGTCATGAGATCACGGAGATTTTTCCTGAGTCACAAGACTATTTAAAGTCTAAGAGTTCATATCTTGACCGAGTGTATCGTGAAAACATGACATGGATCTAGGCACACAACTAATATTTCGGGTACAAGTATCCCCAGGACTCGATGGAAGGAAACTGACATAGCATGATTTACTTGAAGACTTGACTATCATCATAATACATACTACATTCATAGGAGAGTTTCATCAAACATGTAATAGGCATGAATTTGTACATACATGGGGATTTCATGATATCATGCTAGTTAGACTATATTCCTTTATCTAGGCATTTAATCAAACATATGACAAGCATAGTACATTTAAACATCACCATTCAATTCTAATTTCATCATTTAAGGACTTAAATCTTAGGGTTGCATGAACTATAGCTATAGTAATTAAACCCACATAGAAACTATCAACAATGATGGAGTAGAATCTAATTTCACATTTATCAAACATGAACATGGGCAGCCAAAACATAAAAACATATAGAAAATCCATTACTTGAGTTTATAAAAGGGATTCTTGAACTTCGTAAATGAAAAGAGTCCATGAATGAACACAATTCATACCGTAGCTCATGATTTTATGAAGATTGATAGTGAAACCTTCTTGAAATTGGACCTTCTATGAAAACCCTAGCTTGAGTTCTTGAGAGTATTTGAGAAAAACATCAATATTTTGGATGAAAATGGCTAAATCCCATGTTTAGAAGCTTATATAGGGGGGCAAATTGATCCTTTAACCTTGGACACGTAATTTAATTTTTAGTAAAATTTCCCAAATTGGGCCCTTAAAGCGACGCGGCGTTATCGTGCCGTGTCACTGGAAATTGACAATTGGGAAAATGTACCATGGCGCAATGCTGAGCTATCACATTTCCACCTTCTCTATGACCTGAAAGTTTGGCATGATGCGCCAGTATTGCGGAGCAACACTGGAAATTGACAATTTCTATTTGAGCTATCTCCGTGATGCGTTGAAGGCTCAAGTCAAACACTGTCTCACTAAAATAGCTCTAACTCTTCGCCCGGGTGTTGGATTTGGGTGAATTATATATTGATGAAAATATTATTCAATTTCCCTTGTGATAGGAAGTGAAAATTATGGAAATACCACATGCATAATAATTAATTCTTATTTCAAATCAAGTTCTAACATCCTTGAGATGATTTTTAAGCTAAGAAAATTGATGAATACTACACTTTACAGTGCTTAGATAGAGTTACCCTAGCTGATATTGGTTAGAGTTAATCAATATTGAGAAGACATCTAGATGAAGTTATCAAGGAGAATTTATAATAGAGTTATTACAAATTAGTGGATCTTAGAGTTAAGATCCAATGGAGTCTTTATCATTAGGTTAATTATAGTGGATTCTTGAGTTCTAGTGAGGGCAATTTGTGGTTTTTCCTCCCTTATGCAAGGAGGTTTCCACATTAAATCATTGTGTTTTTTACTTTCCTGCAAAGTTTTATATCCTTACTACTTTACTGCTTTATGCTTAAATCTTTCTCTAAGGGACTTGGTCCCTTATAAGGTGGTACACCCCTATACATTTCAACAAGATAGTTCATTTGGATTTTAGGCTCAATTCTTTTTTTAAGAACTTCCGCTATAAGGATTTGGTCTCAAACTAAAATTCCTAATATATAACCTCGGTTGAGAATTCCAACAGCGCATCAACTCTAAAAAATTTATTTTTGGATAAGGTGACCTTTAGTTCAAGTTTTGAGGCTTTCAGACTCATTTTGGGCTATTGACAGATTATATGAAAAATAAAACTATAGGTGTGGTTCCCAGACATCATCAAAATGACCTCGAATGAAATTTTCAATGGTTCTATTACGTTTAGAACGTCAATTTTGGTATGGTAGCATAGTTTGTTTATGTGTATGGGGTTTCGAAAGTATTTCGTTTACCCGATCGAAGTCCACTCTGAACTTAGCAAAATCTAGTGCATCAAGTTACTAATTCAATTGAAGAAGTCGGCATAGCGTAGCATAAACGGACCCTACATACGCAATATTTTGTTGCTTAAGCAACATTGACCATTTGGTTAATGTCCGCTTAAGCTATCACTGAGTTTGGTTAAGAGGCTATTGCTTAAGAGGATTGGGGATCACTTAAGAAATACTCGACCCTAAATTTAGATCATGTAAGTGATGTCAGTTTCACCTAAGCTACTATCACTTAAGCGACAGGTTATTGTTTATCTGACACCTATCACTATTTAACTTTTGTTTACTACTTGATTTTCTATCACTTTTTCCACCATTTTTATACCAAATTTATAGCTTAAAGAGAGGAAAAAGTGGGAAACTATCCACATAAGTTAAGGTAAGATAGACTAACTCTTCTTAGCCATTTCCCATTGATTTTTCCATTAATTTCCATCCTAATTCTTGGTAAAATTCTTAGAAATTAGGACATGAATTCCTAAACTTGGAGAGATGATTTGACACCCAAATTATGCTTCATTTGTGCTCATTTTTTTGAGTACAATTTACTTTTACTACATGGGACCTCATGACAGGTTCAATTTTGGATTCCATTTGTGAGCCGTGCGAGCCCATTCTTGACCCAAGATTTTACCCAACCTTTAATATAGGAATATGGGTCTCCTTTTACTTCTTAAACATGTAGTTTACTATTTTTATAGGGTGACAACATTTCAAAATTATGGAGTGAAGATGGATGATTTATTGATGATACAATGGTTGTGGTTCCGCTTTGAGGTAAGCTTCTGTCTACTCTTCTCTTGAGATGGTGTTTTATATATGTCGTATTTTAGATAGGGTTATGAAAAGTTTATTATGGGTAGAGAATTGTGACTTGTCCTAAACTATTATTTTGGGGCCTAGACGGGTATTTGACCCTTTAGCGTGCCATTATTTCATAGAACTTTCGATTCTTAAAAAAGAAAAATATGAAAGTACCTAGGATCGTTTTAATAGATATAATGTGTTTTTGTGTTGTGTTTTTTAGGAAACTAGGTTTTGGAGATTAAAATGAAGAAAATAATCTAAAACTACATAATGGGCCACTTACGATGCCACCTAAGTGGCATAGGTAGCACGTACATGGCGTAGATTGCACCTACATAGCGCAGGTGGGGTGGCGTAGTTTGTAAAAAGTCCAATTTCAGAGCATCTGAGAGATGAAATTTTGATTAACACTTATGATGGGTCAGTTACCTAGTGTAAGCTCTATGTGCTGTTGGTACATAACTGAAGTAAGTGCCACCTACGATGGCCTCTTACCCGAGGTAAGTCGTAGCCAACCTAAGTTTCCCAATTCATTTTGGTTTGGAATTTTAAGGTTTTTATGTAATCTATAAATACTATTTTGATGCTTTTTAGTTAGTTTATGTAAGTTTACACACTCATACTAGTAAAAAAACATATATTTGATTCTAAGATTGACTTTTAATCTTGGAATCCTCTTTGTTCTTAGTTATTTGTTGAATAATAAATTTGAGACTTTGGGGTTTTCTTCTTCAATTTATTTGTGAGGTTATTCATATGTTTTATTCATTGAATTCCATGGATTGTTTCACAACTGTCACATATCTAGGGTTTTGGGAACCCTAGCAAAATAATGAAGTAGGGGAAATATGAGGTTCTTCTTGATCCTTGTTTACACTTTTATTGTGATATTCTTCAGTTTCATTGCTTTCTTAGTGGTGAACAACTCTGTGAACCCATTTGTATATGAAATCATCTTCACAAGCATGATTGAGCTTAGGAAAAGAAGATTACAATAGTTATTTGATGCTACAAAACCTCATCTAATAACTTGATACCCATGAGGTTTTAGCTAAAATGGGATCAAAGACAAGGGTCAGTAAGGAAAAATCCTAAAACTCACAAGGTAAAGTGTAAGATTTACTAACACATTCAAAATATAGTTGGTAATACCTAGCTTATCAGGTTCTACATATATGGCAGTGAGATAGTTGGATTGAGCATAAGAAACCTACAGAGTTAGGAAGCTAGGGGGACATAGTCTTAGTGTTCATCTCAGATTATTTACGACCAAAAGAATTCATAACTTATTACTTTTTATGGTTTACTACAAGTTACCCCTATTTACTTTTCTACACTTTCGGCTACTTCAACAAGCTTGAGAGATGAATTTGACCTATTTTCTGTGGGATCGACCCAAACCTAATTGGGTTACTATAATTTGATAGTGACTACATTGTATCTTTTTAGAGGGGATAGTTAGGGCGACATCAAATTTTGGCATTGTTGCCAAGGAATATGATTGTGGATTTATTAATTAAAGTGTTGAGGTTTTTATATTTTGCTTTTTTGTTTTTCTTGAGAAGAATGTCAGTGTAAGCCTAGTACTAGGAGTCAAGGTAATCACTTAATCCTATTTGACCCAAAGACATAAATAATCTAATAACAGAATAAAGTTTGACCCTACTAATGCTATGATCCAATTGGTGAATCTAAAATGTGTGTTTATTGGCTTGCTAACTACTAATGCAAACATGCACCAAATTAATTTTGTTAGAATTTGCACTTTCTACACTATACAAGGTATGGATAAAAAATCTCTTAGATTAAGGTTGTTCCCATTTTCTCTAACTGGTGAAGCAAAATTACAGTTAGGGAAACTACCTTGTGGATCTATAACTACTTTGAACGAGTTATGAATGCAGTTTTTAGATTATTTTTCCCTATGGCGAGAATGCTATAATTGAAGAATGAGATCTATAATTTTAGGAAGTTACATTCTGAATCAATGTAGGAGCCATGGTTTTGGATTAAGAAAAAGTTGATGATGGCTCTCAATCATAGAATTTTAGGGAGAAATATGTTGGAGATTTTCTATCATGCCCTGAATACTGGTTCTAGAGCTATGGTGGTATTATTACTGACTGAGAATTCATGAACCTGTATTGGAATATAGCATTAAAAATCTTAGATTGAGTCTCTCTTACCAACTGAGGAGGCATATTCAATATATAGAGAGAGGTGCTGACACTTATGTTATTAGGGCTTTTAATAAGACAAGGGTAATAGATGATTCAATGGCTCAAGAGAATGCACAAATGAGGACAGAGATTGGGTTACTAATAAAATAGCTTGGAATAATGAATTCTGATAAGGTGAAGGTCGTGGTTGCACAAGGAAAACCGTCTAGGTCATATGATTCTGATATTGATAAAGAGATGAAGTATCTAGATAAATGCGTTTCTAGGACAAGGGTCAATTATCTTTTCAATAGAATTGGAACTTAAGGAACGGGAATTAAGGTCATAACTACAATGGAGATAGATATAGAGATTAGATTAGAAAGAGATAGTGACTTGATACATAAAGATAATTATAAGGAGAAGATTGGTGCATATGTTCCACCGGGGAACCGTGACACTGAGTCAAGGACGGAGTCTATGTTGTCAAAGTTGGTAAAGGGTCAAGAAAGTTTCCTTAAGGAGATTAAGGAAGAAATTTTAGGTTTGATACAAAAAGTAGAATCGTATGCTACAACGATTAAGTAACTTGAGCAACGATATTGTCAAATGTCGCCGACCTTGAATCAGTGTTAGTCGGCCAATCTTTCAAGCAACACTGTGCAAGATCCAAGAAATTATGGTCATTTTCAAGCCATAACCACTCAAATTCATAAGCCTTCTATTGATCCCCCTATGCCTATCATCGATGAGCCAAGGAATGATATGGTTGATATAGATGAGGCACCTGAAATGAAATCTAAAAAGTTAGTGACTAGTGGTGAGTTATTGCATAAATCAATGGGTGTTGATAAACATGTTGAGAAGGATAAATAAAAGGGGAAGGAAATTGAGATTTTAGTGAAGACCATTACATGAACTCCCCTACCTTTTCCTTAAAGGTTAAAGCAAGAAAAAAAAGAAAGGAACTATAAAAAGTTCATTACTAATGATGAAAGAGTTGAGTATGAATATCCTTCTTCTTGAAGCTCATAAGTAGATTCCTGGATATAGGAAATTTATGAAATACTTTGTACAAAGAAGAGAGTTATCAGTTATGAGGATTTTGGTGGGTTGCATCATTATAGTGCAATTACATCACGATCTCTGGCGCAAAAACAAGGTAATCCCAAAGCTTTCATAATTTTGTGCACCATTGTGACATCTATATTTTCCAGAGTGGTGTGTGACTTAGGTGCTATCATTAACTTGATACTGCTAGTAGTTTCAAACAGTTGGGCTTGAGACATCCTAAACCAACTATGATGTTTTTGTTGATGTCAGATTATACAATGAAGAATCTTATGGGTATCTCTTATAATGTTTTGGTAAAGGTGGATAAGTTCATCTTTCTATCTCACTTTGTTGTCTTGGATTATGAAGTGATTTTCAGATGCCCATAATTTTAGAGAGACCATTTTTGGCTACAAGTAGAGTATTAGTGGATTTGGAGACAAGGAAGCTTAAGTTCAGGCTGAATAATAAGGAGGTCACAGTCAATTTTCATAGAATAATGAAGAAGTAGACTAACATGAGGGTAGTATTTGTGATAAGTTATGTTGATGACCCTAGATGTTAGTCGACTTATCACCATAAGGTACTTATGACATCCTGCGATGTTAAATGAGTCGCTGATTGGGAGAAAACCCTAGGTATCTTCTTATTTGTGCATCTGCATTAATTTGTGTTTTTGTGATTGACGCCAGATCTAAGTAGCTAAGGTGCCATAGGTATGTTCCTAAATCTCTTGTTTTGTAGCAGCCTAATGCATTAGTGACAAATGCATGTAAATTTGTGGAGGGGGGATACTTATGGGTCTAGATGCCTTTTTGGGTTTCTTGTAATCGTATCTATTTTCACTAGAGTCTGTTCTTAGTAGAGCCAGCATGTTTTGGACATATTGTGTTTTGTTTTATGTTGTTTTGTGTTGTTTTTATTAACTAGGAGGTAAATAAGTACCTAAGGGTAGTTGATGTATTTTGATTTGATGTATTAGAAAAATAATATCCCTTTAAAAAATTTGTTTTCGAACTGCGTGATGTGTATATATATATGTGACCATTGTAAATCTCGTTATGGTATTAGGATTAGGGACATGATAATTATATCTAGAATTTGAATAAAACGGATAGGTAGTAGTTTATGATACAACCTTGTTCCATGTATTTATGAGATGTTTACTTAGTTACCATTGTGTGTTGAATCCAGAACTTTCCGGGTTAGAGTCTTTCCTAGGTTGTAGAATAGTCATCTAGGAAAGGATCATAGGTCATTCTTGAATTAGTCTACTTTTAGCCTAAATAACCCTTCAAATATGAATAAGTATCCTTCGATCCCTAATTTGAGCCAGTATAGACCTATTTACATGTTTTTACCTTTCACCTTCCCATTTTATTTACAATGAACCTATTTTGACCCTGGTCCTCCTTGCACATTATGAACCTCAAATATGGCAAACTACCTAAGTTAAGGGTAGCTATCATGGGGGTGTTTGATTAAGAGTGGGTATGGGGAAGGACGTAAATAAGAGAAAAGGAAATTAGGATTAGGTGTGGAAAAAAAGATGAAAAAAGAATAACAAAATTAAAAATAAAGAATATAAGAAACCACACCCAACCTAAAAAGCAATAAAGAAGAAAAAGGGAGAAATAAAATAAAAGTTAGTTGAAACGTTGACCCTAAAACATAATTGTAGTTCTAAGGAAGCTTAGTCAGTAAATTCCCAAATGAACCATACCAGCCCCTAAGACTACATTACAAGCCGAGTAAAGTCATATAGTGATCCTAACCCGACAATCTAAAAGCTAAGGTAAAGAAAATTAGGGAAAGCCTATGGTATTCTATACACATTGATGGAACCTCATTATTAGTGTGAGTGTCTCATGATTTTCCTTGCATTGACATCCATTATTCTACTGAGTGAGTGAGTGAGACTCTTTGTTATGAGGGTGCATGGTTTATATTGCAAACTGCATATCTGTTCGGGCAGTGTAATTTGTACATATGCTTGATTTTGTGTTGCTAATGTAATGACATAGCTTTATTCCCTTATGTAACATTATTAGGCTACATTGATTCACACAGTTGGTAATGAAAAATTAAAAGTAGGAGGGGTGATGTTTTTGAGCTAAAATTTCAATTGACTATCATATGTATCTTATGTTTCTTGTGGTTAAGCATCGTTGTGTTTTGTTGTGTTTTTTCCACCCAAGGAAATGCAAATGTTATAAATTAAGGGTGTTGATGTGCCATGATTTCATGGCTTTCGATGCTTAAAATTGAAAAATATGCAAGTACCTAGGCTCATTTTGGTATATATGATGTGTTTTTTAGTTGTGTTTTGTAGAAAACTAAGTTTTAGATTTTAAAATGAAGAAAAAAAGTCAAGATTGTAGAATGGGCCATATATGATGCAACCTACAAGGAATAGGTAGCACTTACATAGCGTAGGTAGCACCTACGTACATAGGTGGAGGGCGTAGTTTGCAGAAAGTCCAAGTTTAGAGAATCTTAAAGATGAAATTTTGACTAACACTTATGATAGGTCACTTACCTGGGTTAAGTTCCACTTTTGGTGGCCACTTACGTATGGTAAATGGTGAATCTTGAGGTTTAGAGAAGCTAGAGATTTCATAATTTTTTGTTACCTATGATGGCCACTTACCTAGGGTAAGTGCCACCTACGATGGCCACTTACCTCAGGTAAGTGACAGCCAACTCAAGTTTCCCAATTCATTTTGGTTTTGATTTTTAGGGTTTTTATGTAATCTATAAATACTCTTTTGATGTTTTTAGTTAGTTTATGTAAGTTTACGCTCTCATACTATTCACAAACATATATTTGATTCTAAGATTGACTTTTGATCATGGAATCCTCTTTGTTCTTAGTTTTGGTTGATTAATCAATTCGAGACTTTGGGGTTTTCTTTGTCAATTATGTTTTAGGTTATTTATATGTTCTTCATTGAATTCCATGGATTATTTCATAACTGTAAGAAGCTAATTCCCTTATCTAGGGTTGAGGGAACCCTAGCAGAATAACAAAGTAGGGGAAGTGTGAGGTTCTTCTAGAACATTGTTTACACTTGTATTATGATCTTCTTTAGTTTAATTTCTTTCTTAGTAGTGGCCAACTCTAAAACCCGCCTATATTCAAAATCATATTCACAAGAGAGATTGAGATTTAGAAAAAAAGATTACAATAGTGACTCGGGGCTATCAACCCTGACCTAATAATTTGATACCCACAAGGTAATAGTTAAACTGGGATCAAAGATAAGGGTCATTAAGGAGACACCCTAAGACTCATAAGTTAAAGGGTGAGATTTACCAACACATTCATAAGATAGTTAGTAATACCTAGCTTGTAAGATTTTGCATATGTGGCAGTAGGATAGCGACTGCATTTATCTTCTTGGAGGGGATAGCTTGGGTGACATCACCAATAAGTTGAAATATGTGTTATACTTCTATAATCCTATTACCTTCTTTATAGATAGAGCTAATCAGTTGTATAATTTTTATATCATTCTAGATATGGGATAGATTTATGTATTGGGAGCATGATTAGTATAGTTGGTCTTATTTGGACCGTTTGAACTATTTTGAAATTGTAAATTAGGAGTAATTAGCTTAGTTACTCATGACTTAGGTGAATTTGGTTTCGGGCTCATGTTTGGAATGGAAATGGCTTATTTGCTTAAGATAGGTGAATTGCCTTAATAACTCATATTAGGGTGGAATAGGTCTTATTTGTGTAGGTTAGGGGAAATTGTATTAGTTTATATTCTCTTAGGTGTGATTAACTAAGTTGCTTATGATTGAGAATAACTACTATATTAGGACCATTTATGGCTTGTTCAACACCTAGAAGTGAATTTAGATACTTTACCTATTCCTGGATAGAAGATTGTCTAAACTAGATTTTGGAGAGTAGAAGTAGGATCCTCTGGCCCACCTTAGGCCAAGACCTTTGATAGATTTTGCAGACATATTTATGCATATTAGAATGATTAGACTTAGTTGAGGTTAATGAACCATTAGTATGATGTTTAATACGGTACTTGGTGGATTGCAATGGTCTTTCCCTATGATCATGATGTTATGGTTATGCTAGATATATATTAGGCATAAGGTTGTGATCATGATGCTATGGTTATGCTAGATATTTATTTGTCCAAGGTCATGATTATTATATTAGTTGGGTTCCAAAAGTATTCTACCTTTGTAAAGGAAATTGTCGTAGTTTATAGACATGCTAATGCTTATAATCTATTTTTTTGAATACTGGTGATGGCATGACTAGATTCAGTATAATACTTCCCTCTTAGATGATAAACGGTACGATTCTAACTAAAATATGGTTTTATTACTCTTTTTATAAAAATGGATTTATTCTCACTTCTTACTTTTGAAATAAATTTCTTCATAACGGGAATCATACCATCTTAACGAATAACTTATGAGCCTTCGAGACAAATAATGATGATCTTAGAGATTTGGCCGAGATAAATTTTGGTCCATAGTTTTACTACTACCATTTACCCCCATTTAGAGTGATACTGACCCTTTCTACACTTTTATGATGATTTAGTTCCAGAGTTTGCCCCGATAAATGGATTTTTGGATTTGCACACTTTAAGCCATGGTTCTAGTTGTTCACTTATATATATATATATATATATATATATATATATATTCGGTATTTAATCAATAGGCGATTAGTGATGATATTAATGATATGAATTTTAGTTCATGTCTGGCGATTAATGATGATATGAGTGATTCAAGTCTGACAATTGATGATGATATTTATAATATGAGTTTATATACCGAGTTACTTTATGGCATTTGGATCAGTTATGGTACAATGGATTATATCTTTGTATTTATTCTAGTGTGTGCATTGCTTATCACTATTATGCCTTATAGCTATCAACTTTATGGTTCTTGCAGGTTGTATAGGTATAGGTATGAGCATTGCTAGTAGTATATTGTATGGATCTTATATGTATCAGCCTTATTGGAGGTTTCATAGGTATACGCTCGTACTATTGTTTTCTAGGTGTTGATTGGAAATTCTACGCCTACAATGACGGTGGTTTATGAAAGTCTTGATTAGGTATTATTTATCCAAATAGTCGGTACCTTCTATTGATATTGTTATTATGGTAAGTTTATGATAGGATGATTATTGGACAGGTATTGAAATTGAGGTATGATTCTTATTGTTTCATCTTACCGTTATATTATTTTTGTCTAAATATCCCATGGTTAGGCATTATGGCTTTAGACCCTGATATTCTTACTTCATTCATTATGGTTCCTTTACTATGGTAATTATCTTATGTCTAGATGTATGGATTAGAGATCTTAATTATATTAGCACTAGTTCCTACTATGATTAGTTGTCCTTGAGATGTTGGTGTGATTACCTAGCTTGTACCCTATAGTTACCCTTGTTATGTAAATCTATCTGTCTATAGTAGTTATGGTATTACTGTATATCCCTACCTTATTTAATTTACTTATGTTGTATATCTATTCCTTGGCCTTGATTCTACTATACATATCTTTCTTCCTCTTTTTATTTAAATTTTGGCCAGTGATATACAGTATTGTAATGATCCTTCCAGTCATTTTTCATATTTCTATTTATCTTCACGGTTAGAGCTTCTCTATAGCTGCCCTAAGTCATTTATGACTAGCTGGGAATAATAGTTTGATTACTGTGCAGTTTGTTTTGTTTTTAGAACCAATTCCCTATTTAGAAGTCTTCGTTGGTTCCAAATAGCCACTAGCAAAATATTTAATAAGATGGTCTCAGATACAAATTCTGACTATTCCAGCGACCCAGAATATCAATTTTAGACAAAAGAGACCTTTGGTTCGGGTCCTGATGCACTAAGCTCATTTAGACATATTTCTCGAAAAGTTAAAAAATTAGTAATATGGGTGTGGGACCCATATTTGGTCAAAATGATCTTAGATGGAAAATCCTACTTTTCCATCACATCCAAAATGTCAATTTTAGGCTAAGAGGACCTTTGGTGCAGGTGCCAAGGCTTACGAACTTATTTTGGGATATTGAGCGGATTTTATGAAAATTGGAACTATATGTGTGGGCCACACTTTTTGTATAAAAGATTTCCCATGAAACTTTGGGTGATTTCATTGGATTTTAAATGTGGTTTAAACTAAAATTTCATAATTGGATCATATTCTTTGGGTTCCGAATGAGTTTTGAGGGTCGAAAATAAGCTTTTGACTTTGTTGATATTTGGTGCACAGACGGGATACCATAATCACACAAGGTGAATAATAATTGTGCAATGGAAATCATGATTGAAGTGATGGCGATCTCGACATCTCTTTACCTGAATGGGCTATAAATAAACACCAATGTCTTGAATTTGGGCATTTTCCCTTCAACCTTGAGACCTAAAAAGCCTAAAAGGGTAAGATAACTAAAAATTAAGTCTTGTAGGTGACTTAAAAGCTTGATTAACATATATTTTTGTGATTAACATTGGATTTAAGGTAAGAATCCTCAAAACTCATGCTTGAAATTCTTAGTTTTGATGCAAAACCCCAAATTCACTTAGGGATTGATTTTAGCCCAAAGGTTGCTTAGTTTGCATCCATTTCTTAAGGGTTATGATTCCTTATTCATGTATAAATATTGGGTTGACCTTAAAAATGTGATTTCCATATGTGGAACACACTTGGGGGTTTTGGTGTCATTTTTGTACATGAAGCACAATGGTGAAATATGGGTATCGTTAGACTTGTATTTATTAGTAGATCACTATTTTGATAATGTGATGACATTTTAGGGATTTTAAAGTAAAAAGAGGCCAGTGTTGAATGATGTGGGGATTTGCAGTTTGGATTTTAGGTAGGCTTCTACCTACTCATCCTTAAAATTAATGTATCTTATATATGACATGTGTATGTGAATGATAGGCTTGATTCTGAGTCAAATAACTCGTTTTGAATGTTGATGTTTGTGGATTAAATGAGGGTTTTGGACCCGAATGGTGCTACGTAAATGAAACTTTTTTAATTCTATGGCCTTCTCCCTTGATTGGACTAACTTTTAGTATGTATATTATATAATTTTAGGTTTGGGATGCGGTTTATGCGTTGGAATCATGGTTAGTATGATTAACCTTAGTTGGGCTAGTCTAGTGACCTTGCCACCATAATATAGGTAGAGTTGACATGAATGCCCATGTTTCTAGTCAAAGTTCCTATCTTAGGATTGGTTATGGTTTACTTGACAAATAGAAGTTTAACTAGATACCTTAGCCTCATTTGGGGAGTAAGTTTCCTAAATATGGAAATTAAGGATTAGAAGTTTGTTCGTTTGGCCCACTTGGGCCAAGACTTGTGCTATCCTTTTTGGACTTATTTATGGATGCTAGGCATAGTTGAGACTAGTAAACCTTAGTGTAAGGTTACTTGATGGTTCGATGAATAGTGATGGTATTTCCCCTTCGATAATGACTATTGGCTTATGGCCATGATAGTCCTTATAGATATGATATTTGGGCCATTAGAGATGCTATTTCCTCTTAGATATGATATTGGATCACTAGACATGCTATTTCCTCTTAGTTGTGATATTGGGCCTTTAGAGATATATTCTTATTAGATAAGATGATTGGCCTATGAGATGATATTCCTTATAGCCGTGATACATGACCTATAGATACAAGTACCTCATAGATATGATATGCCTCATAGTTATAAGATATGTTTATTAATGTATTATGCCTACTAGAAGTTAGATGGCTCCTATACGTGAGATGATGATAGATATGCTTCATATCTTATAGAAATGTTATTCCTTTTGAATACACTATGGCCTATAGTTATGAGATCATTTATAGTTACACGATTATTGATAAGAGATCTGGATACGTATATAGGCCTAAGGTCATGATAATGATGTTATGACTATTTCGAACAAACTATTAGGCCAAAGGCCATGTTGTGATATGAGTTGGATATTCTAGAAGTTATTATCCTTGTAAATGATATGTTTGTAGTTGAAGAATATATGAACGTTAACATACACATCTCTCCAGCATTGGATAGATGAAAGTGAGATATGATATTAGGATTTCAATGTTTTAAAATTTGTGATGGCATGTATAGATTCGGTACAATCATGATTGTTTCATTAATTATTGAGACGGTTCCAATTAGATCTTATTATTATTTTCATTAACTAAGTGCTAAAGCCTACTTTCAACCCTAAGATGGATTTTTTCACAATAATAACTATTGAACCTAATGACAAATTTATATTAATAAAAGTGGTTAATGACAATGATTTTAATAGTTGACTGAGATATATTTTGATCCATGATTTGATGCTCTCATTCACTCCAGTCGTGAGATATTTTTACCCTTTCTACATATTATAATAATTTAGCCCCGAAGTTCACTCAAGAAATAAACATATAGATTTACACTCTTTTAGCCATGACTCAAGTCCATGCACCTATTAATATATATACTTACTAATTATGTGACATTGATAATGAATGATGAATTATGAAAATATACTCTACCTTGCTTCTATTCTCATAATCATTTACTTTAGCCCTCATGAAGCTTGTCATTTACTTTATCCCTCGTGGGGCTTGTACTTTGTCCATCGTAGGGCTCACACTCTACTATTGATATTTATTTGGATAATATGATGATGTGATGATTCCCAGCAAGGATAGAGGATATTATGATGATGTGATGATACCCAGCAAGGCCAGATGATGTTATGATGATGATATTAATACCCGACAAGGCTGGAGGATAATTGTGATGAGGATGATGATAATGATGATGGTAATGATTATGATGATGGTTATGGTATCATGAATTCTATTGCATGCAAACTTGCATGCACATCGCCTATCACCATTATATGCATATGTCTATCAGCCAGTTTGAGATGATTACATAGATATTAGTGTTGATTTTGCCTTGTGTTGTTGTATGCTGATTGAACCTTTTGAGCTTAGGGTGGTTGGTGTTTGAGGGGCTCGATTAGGTATTTAGTTGTTTGGGATAGCCGGTTACTCATGTTGTCATTGATATTATTATTATCATTATTATGATCATTATTAGGTCTATCTTATGACAGATTGGTCATTGATTAGGTTTTAAGACTTGAGGTATAATTATGGCCTCATCTATCTTATGATTTCATTATCATGCATGATTAATTCACGATGGGATAAATGGATTTAAAACCTGAGCATGGTAGTAATAAACCCTGATAGGATTATAATAAAGCCTTAAAACTAGGACATGATGATTTAGGTTATGCTTTGAGTTGACCTTACATTATATGTATATATTTATATCTAGCTATATATAGCTATGGTATTGCTATATATCCCTTCCTTCAATTGTTTGTATCACCTTGTATATTACTATATATATTATTTTATCACTCTTTTATTCATATATTGGCCAGGGATATATAGTATGGTGTTGATATTAAGTAATATAGTCTGTACAGGATAGTTCATCCATGTTACTTCCTTAGTCTTATTATGTAGACTCCTAAACATGAATAGGATAGTGGTTCCTTATTATTTCATTGGTTTATTATATAATTTATGGACTCTTAGGTATAGTAATCATTCTATTAATATGTTGGGTATATCTGATTTATCCTTGGAGCTTAGTTGGCAGTTGCCTATAGATTTCCATTCATTTGGTACTTATACTATACTACAAGATCTTACAGATCGTAGTATGGGTTATTTCTATTAGTGTGCATGTCATGGAAAGCAGCCATGGTTTGGAGACTTAGAGTGAGCTCCTGACATTCAGAATATTACATGATTCCTACTTATGTACTAGAATTGTCTTCATGTTTTATTCAAAGATAAGTTGTAATAGTGTAATTTCCTTTGCATTTCATTCTTGTACTCTGTAATATTAGAAGCCTGGGTACTGATACCACTAGGTTTAGGGATTTTATTATGCAATTGCTTTATTATTTCATCTATTCCACAATTCTTTTCTTTATATATTTGGTAGTCTGCTACTAGACATTCTGGACTACAAGTTTGGTTTGCCTATTTGTTGGTTATAATAGGCAGCATTATGACCTCAAAAATTGGGTCATTACAAATTGGTATTAGAGCGTAGGTTTCATCGATGTATCAGTACAAGACCTAAGTGTTTAGTAGAGTCTTGGAAATCAGTGCACAGATGTCTGTGACCTATTTTCGGGAGGCTATAGGTACATTTAAGGAAATTCACTTCTTGACTCCTTTTCACGTGTCTGCATAGTTACGAACCTTGATTATTCTTTGACTCTATTTTGTCCCTAATAAATTATTCAAGTTGGGCGATGTTATCAATAGTTGCAGAAAAGAATTCAGTATACATTTCAAAGTTTTAGTGTCGCATCAGACTAGAGAGCCAGAGATGGATATTGAAGACCATCAACTTTAGCTAAAAAGATTTGGGGTCAGTTTAGGCAACAATGAGCTAGTGGCTACTTTAGACCTTTGAAGTTTAGTATTATGGATCTGAGTCAGGATTGTAGATCCATTACATCCATGGATGAAATTTGATTCATCAAGTAGTTCTCAGGCCAAAGTTGGATTGATTGGTGTACATCAGGGTTCTTCACCAATTTCTAAGTATGAGATTGGGTTTCTTAATTATGATGGGCATATTTTTGTGCTATATTCTTTTAAGACAGACATGGTGTATGGGTTTATCAAAGGACTAGTATTGTCACTTTATTTGGCATCAGAGTATTTGATAGAAATTGGGTCTTTCTTCTCTCAAATTGTTGATTATAAGAAGACCATAAAGGGTATTTGTATTGAGACTTGTAGAGGTGGTGCTAAGAAGCCTTGCCATTAGTATAGTTTTATTGGTATTTGATTTGAGATCTTGTTTTGGTTGTGGCAAGATGTGTCACTAGTTCAGAGGTTTCCCCAGATATGAGTTAGATGATCAGACAGGGTTAGTATACTTTTCTCGCCAACCTAGAGTTTCGAAAATAGGCTATGATTGTGGGAAGAATGGATATGCTACTAGAGTTTACTCTCTGCATTAGTTGGCCAGGCATTTGGGCTCAGTTTGTGTTCTCACCCTCTTGGTGCATCAGGAGTTTCCTACAACTGCAGAAAGATTGGTTATTGGTCTAGAGAATGTCCCCAATATAGGATTTCTTGTCATTTCAGCTCTTTCAGATCAGCCTTATGAGGTTGCGGCATCTTTCATTAAGATAGTGTGCGTGGTACCCCAGTTGATGATTTAGTAAATTGGTTTGAGTTTAGACTCATTCAAATTTATTCCTCTATACCCGTCAAGTATGTGATTGCAGGTTTTACCATGATAGCCATATTAACCATAACCAATAATTGAGGATAATCTTTGTAGGTATGGTCTGAAAGAAGGATTGGTGATGTTTTATTTCAAAAAGCTTTTGATTCTAAAATTTAGGGTGAGTATCACTAAGAGTGGATACAAGGTTGTCAATTTGTGTGGAGATGCGTAGTTCCAGCTAAAGCGACTCTACCGACTTACAGTTTAAGAAGAGATGGGTCAATATTTCTGGGGAAGAGTAACAAAAGGGACACAGTAGGGAGGAAACACACTGGGTGTAATGTAGGTAAAAGGTGGTAAGGAGGCAATATTTATTTTTAAGCCATATGAAATGTCTAAGCTTTGGAGAATTGCTTAACTTCCAGATCGACAAAAAATCTACGTTATATTTGTCGGCTGTTACATATTTTTTAGTTAAAGTAGTGTAACAAAAGGCTACAGTAAAACCTTTGGTATTAGTAAGTGATGTTGCCCAAAACTAGCCTCCTGAAGAAGTATGTTATGGTCTATTGTAAATACAATAACCTAACTAGGTTGGGGTCGAACCCACATGGAAATTGGGGGGATGTTTTATCTATCACAAGTAGTAACCAAATCTTGAGTGCTTTTGAGTTGAAAACAATAGAGAATGAACACTAGGCTTGTGTTCCCCCTTGTTTTTCAACTCCATAAATTTCTCGTGTTCAACCCACCTATTATGTTGTTCTACTTAAAAAGTCTAAAAGATGTGTATTATCACTCGTAGTGAACGTGATGATAAATCTCACCCTTTACCTGTTTAGTCTAAGGGCATTTCCTTTTTTCTCTTTGTTACCACCTCAGCTTACTACCACCTTTTGAGTTCAAGTGGTAAGATTAGATAATGGAATAATTATAAGGTGGAGGTGAATCTCAAATTACTGTCTTGCCCTTTTTTTTCTAATCACAAACTGCCTTATGAGGACGTTTGACAATACAGGCTATCTTAAGCTTCTGCAAAAACTCTGAGATTAATTATTGTGAAGAAGATTAATATACATTCATAAACCGTAGAATAGATAAATCTTACACTTCTTCTACATAGCTAATTTTCCAGGGTTTCCACAACCCTAGTCAAGGAGATTAGACGCTCATGTTCATGCAAGATTTCATGATTATTAATGAATAAAACATGTAATTAATTACACAAAGTATGATGAATAAAATCCGAAGTCTTGAATTGAATAATAACCCAAAATATCAAGAATAATTTAAAGTAAGTAAAAGTTTGTAACCTATTGTAAGAATGTGTAACCTAATAAAAGATAAGCCCTAAGGTATTTATAGTATCTAAAAAAACATAGAAATCCTAATAACAAGGGGAATGGAAAAGTTATGTCAGCACTTGGTATGACTCGATCTTTAACTTGTGCAAACATCATATGAGTCATACTTGTGCCTCTCGTATCCAATCTAATGTCTGATCTCCCAAGGCTTCAACTTTCTATTCATTATACGACTTCTACTTACAAATTATACCTTTGCCATACAACTCATGTCCTTCACTCGTATCTAACTGGGACTTCTGTCCTTCTAAGATTTGAATACTGGTTTGCTTACAGTTTACCGACACGAGTTGTACTCAAAGTTCCAACTAGTATAATTATGAGACTTCCAACTTTTGATAGCAGTTGAGATTTTGTTGCTTACAATTTCTTCCTATGACTTGTATCCTTGCTTATGACTCGTATGATCGAGTCGTATATTCTTTATAATTAGATTCTCAGTTTTCCTTTGGGTTCTATTGTTCTTATGATCCATCCTACGAGTCGTATAGTGTGTTGACCATTCGTGATGTGACTCGTATCATAATCGGTCTTTTTTTCCATGTCTTTCTCTTTTACTTTTATCTCTACACAATTGTAGACCTGTTTTACCTGGAACAAACACCAAAGTTCATCATATCTTCTAAAACAACCGAAGTTCATGCATAAATTCAAGGTTTTAAGCATCTAAAGTGTTGTGTTTCCATGGCACATCAACACCTTCAACTTAGACTTTTGCATGTACTCAAGAAAACAGAAATCAAACTCTATCTCAAGACACAGAAATGATGCTTAAATAGGTGGATTTTAAGCTACCCATGGCAGTGATTTTGAACTCAATTTCAATCATGTTACTCCCCTCCTAATTTTAACTTTTCAAGACTCAAACTGTGTATAATAATTTAGCACACAGAGAAATATGAGGGAATCCGATGATGACATTACATTAGCAATAGACATTTAGGCATAGATACAAATTACATTAATCAAATAATCTAGCAACCTAGCAATATAACCTATGTGCGCTCACCGACAATGATTTCCCATTCACTCTCATTATGGATCAACAAATTTATTTAGGGATATAATAAATACTCTCTCACAAAGATGTATTGCCAGTGTATGCAGAATACCATAGGCTTGCCATTATGCTCTCTTTCTAAGTTTTTAGACAGTCACGGTAGGATCACTATAAGACTTTACTTGGCTTGTAACATAGGCTTAGGGCTGGTATGATATCTTTCGAGATTTGTTTAGTGACTATGCCTCCTTGACACTAAGTTTCTTTGGGGTCCATTTATTATTCCACTCATCCTTAAATTTTTCTTTTACCCTTATGTCTTTTTTTATTTTGACATATTCAGATTGGGCCAGGTACGGTTTTCTCACTTTATTTTTATTTTTTTCCTTTTTCCTTTCATTGCAACTTTTCTTTTTCTTTTATTTTCACCATACCTATCCAAATTTCAAAAAAAATTTCTACACAACTTTCTTCATACTCGTTATCTCCTACACACCCTTATAATATCCACCATCAACTTATGTGATTTGTCTTAGTTGAGGTGCACAGTGTCCAAGGAAGACCAAGGCCAAAACAGGTTTATTATATGGAAACGGGAAGGTGAAATTGGTGTAAATAACAAAATTGGTCTATTAAGGCTCTAATATTTGGATCAAAGGGATTCATTCATTTTAGTTATGGCATTTAGAATCAGGTGGACTCTTAACAAAAATGGCCTATGATCACTTTCTACTCAACTATACTAGACCTAGATAAAAGCAACCGAGCAAGTTCTAGATTTCGACACACCGGGAACTCAGTAATACCTCACACACACTCGCACAGGGTTGCATTGCTAAGTACTACTTATCTAGTTATGTAACTATTTACCCTAATTTTTATATTCCTAATCCTAATACCATTATCAAATTTGCAATAGTATCACACATACATATATGAAACAGTTATAAAAAATTTAGGAGGGGCCTCAACCTTTCAACACAATTAAAATTAATACCAATACTTTTAAAATCCACAATCATTTCAAGTTTCTAAAATCACAAATAAATTTCAAAATCACAATTCATTACAAATAAATTTCAAAATTATTCAAAAAATAATAAAAATACGAGTCTTCTGCCATAGGTACTGATTTTCTCCCTCTTTCAACACCTTGTCAAAATCGAACCAGCAAGTTCAAAATAATATTTGCCCTCACCCTCAACTAAAAATCCTTGCACTATCCCTATTTCTAAAAAAGGTAAAATAAGGATGAAAGGTAATACTTGGGCGTTCAAGGAGCCAACTGAACAACATCAACACGTGGACCCTCAAACTAGGTCTTATTCTCCTTAGCCATCATCCCATAAACCAGGACTAAATCAATAAAAGTAGTTGGGGGCATAACACCATGCCCCTCAGCATCATCAATAGATGGTCTCGAATCTCCGACTCCAGCAGCTATCTCACAAACCTGGGTCTCTCGGTCTTGCTCATCAAGAATGCTAGCTGCCTTAGCCTTCTTAGGTGTATTTTTTTCATTAGATATTTTTCTTTTCCTCTCTCTTCTCTCAGAGGTCTCCTCAACTAGTTCCTTCAAAGGTCCGAAATAGCCCAAATATTAGGAACATGCACCATGGGTATAACTATCTCAATCACAGGATCTGGAACCAATGGTCTATCATACTGCTCTAATACCATCTTCTTAATTTTCACAATTGTAGTTATGATCTTGGAAATATCAGGCATCTGCCTGCTACTAAATTGTTGAATAATCATCTACTCAAATGCATCAAGCCTCCCTTGGACCCGTCTGTCCTGGTTTGCGAACAACGCGTTATGCTAATGCTTCACGCCTCCTTCCATATAACTGACCTTAGCCTCCAGTGTGGCTAGTCTAGTCATGATGTCATTACACATTGCCTGTGAAATCATATAAAGCCCAGTAGGCATATCTCATAGACTAGGTGGTATAGACTGTACTAGAGGTGGGGCACTATAAGTACCTATTGTATCAATTTGTTTAGTCTCTATTTGTACACCTACCTCAGCAGCCTCAATAGTCCTGGCTCGACCACGTTGCCAGATCATTTTAGACATTAAATATGCTACTTTCCTTGCCTACTAAGCCAAAGGTTTGGCTACGCTTCTAATCAGGCCTAAGTCAGTAGTGTTAGTGTCCTTTAACCTCTCATCGATACCTAAAATTTTTGTACTCCTATGCTAGGAACAACTGTGTGAACATGCAACGGTATGCCAAAAAAGACTTCTCACCACCTACAGCTTGGTCTCTCATCGCCCGAGCTAAGAATTCTGCTATATTAAACTCATAACTATCTATAACCCAGCTGTCATGGCTACCCAAACTAGGCTTAGAATATTATCTCCCGTGGTAGTACAAAGCCTATATCGGGTCAATATCCACCATGAATTACCCTTAAAGTTTAGGTTATTCTTCTAAATCTTTTTAAGGTGACACTCGGGCCACCCACTACCCATATTTCGTTCTGTCCATTTGAATTTATTCATTCCACAATCTATCTAAATAAAACCATATTTTCCTCTGAGCCTAATGTCCTTCGAGTGACCTATCTTATTTCTTCCATCTAATAGTCCATCTTTCCAGTGTTTATGGAGGCTCATACTCTGGTCCATACAAGAATTGACTAATAGCACATAGGGAAATGTCTACCTATACTCCCTAAATAGTAAATGAAGCAATAAGTTCACCACTATTCCACAATTAATCTTGTGGATATTGTCTCTTCAATTTACCCTAGTATGCTATATAAAATTCTCGCACCAATACTTCAATATATTTTGTGGGCACTCTCATCATCTAAACAAAGCCATATTGCTTGAAGTGCGCCTCAAACCTAGGTATCTATATCATCCCAGTAGTAGTTAATTTTCTTTCAATGTACAAAAGACATTAGATCTTTCCACCCCAAAGTCTACTCAACCCATTGTAAAAAGTCTCCTACATACTGAGGTACAACCATTGTTCAATAATAGGTATCAAAGCAGTAGTAAGTAAAAGTGGGGATCCTATCGATCAATAGAGGTAGCATTGACTTCTTCCATAATATGGACATTTTTAGAACTAGCTTCCTCCGAACTTGATTCAGCATCATCATCGTCATCAGAAGGTGGTGGTGTATGAGGAGGAGTGGCAGCTTGGTTCTTTATCCTTGGATCTCGTGAAGTTATTTCCTCTGGGGGTGAAACCTTCTTACACTTGTCAATTTTTTGTCCTTTTGGAGAAACCTTTACCTTTGTTTGTCTTTCATATAGGTCACCGCTACTGTTGGATGACACAGTAAACTCAGAACCAGTTGATTTTGAACTAGTAGCCAGTGCCTTCTTATTGCCCTTCTTGGCTACTTGCTTAGCAACTCATGTATTATGCGAAGGCATGGTACCGGCAAGTACAAATTCATTAGTATCTAAATAGAGAAAAGAAATCATAAATAAGAAACTAAAGTTTAGTGTGTATGTTCTGGTCAAGGTACGAGTGGGGTTACTAGTCGTATTGACTCGGTACGCCTCGTATGACCTAGTTATATGATACAAAGTGCATGAAAAATTTCTCATTGGTCTTCTTACAACTTCTCCTAACCAATTATGCCGACAAGGTATGACTCATTAACAATAGTTGTAAAAAGATCAGAAACATTGTATGAAATATTATTTCACCTAGGTCAGTATGACTTTAAGCGTACGAGTCGTATGGTATGGGTACGACTCGGTTAGATATGTCGTATCCATTCTAGAACTTAAAATTTCTTAGAATTCCATGTTGTCAGTGGATATGAGTCCCATTACAACCCCGTCACTAGTGGGTACGAGTTGTAAGGAGTCTCGTATCCACTAACACATAGAAGTCCAACATTAAAGTTTGACTCTAAATTTAAATACCCATACTACCCATCTATTGTAGAGCATTTTTACCCCATCTTTAGTTAAAACAACACACAATATCACACCAACATTCAAATACACTCCCAATTCACCAATTTTAACCTAAACATAAGAACTAGGGTTTCAAAATTCAACAACAAAGTGAATTCAACTCAAAACTACTTCACGCAATCTTATATTTTCTATTTTATGCAAAATATCATGAATTTATGTTCGAAATACTTACTTGATTTGGTAAAATTAGAAGTTGCTTTGAGTATTCACTTGTTCTTCCCAAGTTTGTGATTAGATGGTGTGAGATACAGAAATTAAGTGTTTTCTAGTGAATATATGAGTTGAAAGATCAAACTTCTTTCAACAATGGAGTTTGTTTGAGTCTTAGGTATCGTATGCCCATCAGATACCCTTTATTTCTTTTGAACTCAAGAGTTGGGCTAGGTTTACCTGCGACCCTGACTTAGTAAGCTTGGTTATGAGTTATGTGTACGACTCTTACCTAGGATTATGGGTATTTTCTTATACTTGTATAGGCCTGTAACCTTACCTGGGTTCTGGAGTCGAAACAACTTAATGTGATGAGTGGTATCTTTAGGGTACGACTCATTTTGAGAATCATATCCACGCCAGAAATGTTTACCTAAATCTTCATAGTTTTCTAGGTCCTTATGACTTCTACTCATGAGTTGTACCATATGATATGACTCATAAAAGTTCGTATGACCAAATGTTTTCAATATCTCTGGATATTTTTTGCACTCTTTAGTCCTGGACACTAAACAAACATATTACCCTATACATAATTAAGTACAAATCATGGGTTTCTTCCCACGCAGTACTTGATTTAATGTCACGGCACAACGTAATTACCTTGGTTACTCAAAATTCACCAAGGTCCATATCAAAAACCACATTAACTTCTTTAGTGTTTCCAATGTAGTGCTTTATTTTTTGCCATTTACCTTGAATGAGGCTTCACCATACCTCTTCAATTATAAAGTACCATACGGAAAACTCTAAGAACAGTAAAGGGACCATACCATCTAGACTTTAACTTCCCAGGAAACAAGCGAAGCCTTGAACTATTGAGCAATGCCTTTTAACTTATTTCAAAGATTTCTTTCTCAATTTTTTGATCATGATGCAACTTCATATTTTCTTTGTAAAGTTCAAAAGTTTCATACGGCCAAAGTCAAAATTCATTAAACTGATTCATCTTGTTCAATCTTTACTTGGCTGCATCTTGCAACTCAAAATTCAGATTTATCAAGGCCCATAGCGCTTTATGTTCAAGATCAATAGGCAAGTGACAAGACTTTCCATACACTATCTAATAAGGTTAAGAACCAATTGGAGTCTTGAATATTGTTAGGTAAGCCCATAATACATCATCTAATTTTTGTGACTAATCAGTCATATTGGCATTTACTGTCTTTGCCAAGCTACACTTAATTTCTCTATTGGACACTTCAATATGTCCACTAATCTATGAATGATAAGGCGTTTCCACCTTGTGTTTCATTTTATACTTCTTAAGAACACCTTTGAACAGACAATTACAAAAATATGACCCACTATCACTAATGATAGCACGTGGGGTGCCAAATTGAGAAAAAATATTTTTTTTCAAGAAAGTGGTGACATTACGTGCTTAACTGTTGGTAAGCACAAATGCTTCCACCCATTTAAAAACATAATCTTCAGACAAGTATATACTTTATGCCAAACTAATTCATAAAAAGTACAATGAAATCTATACTCCATACATCAAACAATTCCAATTCTAAGAGAGGTGTCATAGGAAGTTTATGGCGTCTAGATATATTACCTTGCCGTTTACATTGATCATAAGAAGAAGCAAAATCATGTGCATTTTTGTAGATTGTTGGCCAATAATACCCATATTGCAAGATATTATGGGTTGTTCAAGTTCCACCATGATGACCCCCAACTGGTGAAGAATAGAAAGCTTTGAGTATGTTTATCATGTTTACCCCAAGTATGCATCTATGAATAATCTCGTCCGTATAAATTCTGAACAAATATGTCTCAACCTAGAAAAATTTTCTTACCTCATGCATAAATTTCTTTTTTTTGCTAAAAAGAAAGATCTTCTAGGATAGATCACTGGCTAGAAAGTGTGCATAATTTATAAACCATGGAATTAGATCTTGGGAAGCTACCAATAACTGTACATTTGGAAAATTGTCATCTATCTCAACCCCATCTTCCATTCTTTACATAGCTTTCTCCCAAAGTCTAGATAAGTGATTAGCAAAATGATTCACCATTCCCTTTCTATCCCTGACTTCAAAATCAAATTCTTGCTGCAAAAGTACCCACCTACTCAACCTAGGTTTTGCATCCTTCTTTTTCATCAAGTACCACAATGTTATGTGTTCTGTGTGTGAAATAACCTTTGTCCCAATCAAATAAGATCTAAACTTTTCAAAGGCAAAAACCACTGCTAATAACTCTTGCTCCATCATGATATATTTCTTTTGAGTAGGATTTAGTTCCTTACTAACAACTAGATAGGATGAAGGATCTTTTCTTTCCATTGGCCTAGTAAAGCCCCTAAGGCCAATCTACTTGTGTCACACATGATCTCAAAGGGTAGGGACCAGTATGGGGACAAAATAATAAGAACAGTTATCAACTTCTATTTTAGACATTAAAACGGCTTCAAGTATGCTCCAGTAAAATCAAATTTCACCTCTTTCTCAAAAAGCCTACTAAGAGGGTTGGCCATCTTGGAGAAATCTTTGATGGAATGCCTATAAAACCTGGAATGTCCCAAAAAGCTACGAACACCCTCACAGAAATTGGTTGAGGTAATTTCCCTATCATTTTAATCTTTTCCCTATCTACCCCAATACCCCATTTTGAAATTTTGTCCCCAAGCACAATTCCTTCTTTGACTATAAAATAGCACTTTTCTAAATTAAGTACCAAGTTGCATCACACCTTTTAAGAGAATTTCCTAAGTGAATAAGGCAATCTTAAAAATAATCACCAATAATAGAAAAATTATCCATAAACACTTCGATGGTGTCTTCTACCATATCAGAGGAGATAGATATCAAACATCTCTAAAATATGGCTGGAGCATTGCATAGCCCGAATAGCATACATTTAAATACAAAATTCCTATAAGGACATATGAAGGTGGTCTTATCTTGATCTTCAGGTGCAATAGTGATTTGATTGTAGCCTGAATATCCATCAAGAAAATAGTACCATCCTCTTCCCGCTAACCTGTATAACATTTCATCCATAAAGGGTATGGGAAAATGGTCCTTCTAAGTCCATGCATTTAATTTTCTGTAATCCATACATACTCTCCATCCCGTGACTGACCTCATCGGCACTAAATTATTCTTCTCATTTGGCTCAACAGTAATCCCACATTTCTTAGGAACACATTGAACCGGACTGACCCACTTGCTATCAGCAATGGGATATACTACACTAACATTCAACCACTTGATGATCTCTTTCTTTACCACCTCATGTATAGGGGGTTGAGTCGATGTTGATGTTTAATAATTACAATACATTCCAATTCAAGCTATATTATATGAGTACACAACCCAGGCAGGATACCAACTATATCTATAATGGACCATCCAATGGCCCTCTTGAATGTCTGTAATACTGACAATTATACTTCTACTTCTGACTGTATATAATCAGCTGCAATAATAATAGTAAAAGTGTTATTATCACTAAAAATACATATCACAAATAAAAAGGGATGGCCATCAACTCAAAGTAGATGGCTCCTCAATGGATGGGTGAGTAGATGGAGTAATTGTATTCTTCAATGTAGATTAAGCTTCTTTGGTGCATAAGTATAGGAAATAATGTGCACTCACCATCTCATTTTACTCCTCAATGCCATCACTACAAAGTTCATAATCACAGCTGCAAGAGCTTTAACACCTAGCCATTCTTCCATGGGAAAAGTATTATCAAAGACATTATCCTAAAGAGAAACTACATCAGTATCGTGGAATGAATCTGCATCATCATCATACACATCAATCACTAATATCACCCTCAACCAGTAGGCTTTCTCATAGGGTTGAATATTACCTATTTGTTATTGAGTCTCACCATCAGATGTCCAAGCTCTAAATCAATCAATGTCCAACCTATAGCTAAGAACATTCTTCCCAAGATAATTGGGACTTGAAAGTCCACGTCGTAGTGCAATATCATAAAATCTGCAGGCAAGATAAAAGAAGACACCTTCACCAATGCAACATATAAATTACCATCTAGCTTGTTCGTTGTCATGTCTTCCATTATTAGTCTCATAGTGGTTGGTTAGGTGCCCCGATCCCCAACTACTAAATACTACTAATGGTATGAGGTTGATACTAGCACCCAAATCATATAAAGCACGAGCGAAGTTAGACGACCCAATAGTGCAAGGTATACTGTTAGTATCCTCCTTCTTCTCCATGAAAGATCTAGTAGCTACAACACTATAATAATGAATATTTTCAATAGGCTCATACCTGACTGCTCTCTTCTTGGTAATTAAATCTTTTATAACTTTTGCATATCTGGGCATTTACTCTAATTCCTTCACTAAAAGAATGTTTACAAACCATTTTTTAGCTTGGCTAAAAACTTTAAATACTTATCATCTTCTTGTTTCTTTCTCATCCTTTGAGGAAAATATAGAAGTAGTTTTGCAATGGGTTATAACACAGGGTCCTCAACTATATCATTTCTTTTATCTTGAATATTGCTGCTTTCTACCTCAATAAGATCATCATTAATTTTTTGATCATCTATAACATGTACTAGTGGGTATATAGTGACTTTATCTCTTCAAGTAATGATAGTGTGGTAGTGACCATCATTTCTTGGATTATCTACTATGTTACTTGGGAGAGTGCCAGGCGGTCTCAGATTTACTATCGCTGTTATCTGACAAAATTTTTGCTCTAACTACTTGATTAATATAGCATGTGACTCAAATTTTTAATTTAGTCCTAATAGATATGCCTTGATATCCTTAAGATAACTCTCTTAGATCTCTTTCCCTTTGACTAGCTTTGACAAAAATGCCTCCATTCTAGATTATGAATTATGATTACCTGGTGGAACATATTTGTCAGTCTTCTCTTGGTAGTCATCTTTCGGTTTCCAATCAGCTTCTGTCTCTACTTCTATCTTTATATCTATCATTATAATAGTTTTTACCTTTGTTCCATTATCATTGGGATCAAAAATTAGCCAATCTACAATCAAGATACTTTGCCTCTTCTCCAGATTCAATCTCAAAAGGTTTAGATATAGACCCTACACCATAACTATATTCACCTTCTCAACACTTATTGTTAAGAACTGCTTTGTAAGATGCCCAATATTTGTATGAAGCTGTGCAACCTCCTATGCTACCATATCCTGACCATCTCCATTAGTATTAGCAGCTTCAATATCATAAATACATGAACCACATTCTGAATCTATAGTATTCCATCCTCTATTTTTCACTGAAATGTCATCTAGAATATCCTGTCACATTCCAATGAAGATATATCAATGTTCCTCTAAAAATAGTATCATTCATTGCTCTTAAACTATCATTCAGCGATCTATAGAAGATTCCTGACAAAATAGACTGTACCATTTGTGATTAGGCACCATGCTCAGCTTCTTCTTGAATATAAACCATACCTCATACATGAATTATGTTATTAAACCATGCTCCTTTAACTGTAGCATCTTTGCAGGAGGAAAAAAACTATTAAGTAACTATTTTCGCAACTCATACCAAGTAGTGATTGAACCTCTTAGAATTTCCCTCAACCATAGTGATGCTTCACCTGTCAGAAAATGGGAACAACCTAAGTCTAAATACTTCCTGATCCACTACCGAAATAGTATATAACATATAGATCCCAGTAAAATTAGCAAAAATACATGTTCGCATCACTTTACCTGCTCCCAAAAACACACCCTTCAAATTCAACAATTAGATTATGGTGGTACTAATGTCAAATTCACATTGGGAGTAAAGCAAGAAGAAAAATGGATCCTATTTCAATAGGTTCGACATAACCCATATCTTCTTCATCCTCATATAGGATTAAGTGTTGATATGTATGAATTAATGGAGCTCTACCTCTTTGAACTCTATGATCAACTACCTGCCAAGGTCTGGCTAGTCCTTCTTATTGAGCTAACACAACCTCTTCAGCTAATCGAGCCTCTTCATGTTCTCTTTGCTCACGCTCTAGAAGTTGTTGCATCTAAATATCTACAAGATTCTATGGATCTAGTGGACCTGGTAGGCATGCCACATTTGTAGGAGCAAGATATTGAACCCCAACATGAACATTGATGAATGGTGATTTTACCATTCAGTCGAACTAACTATATATTCAAACTACCATATGTTATATAAAAAATAAGATATAATCATGATTTAATTGCACTAATATCCACATTTTATAGGCATCCAGTTGAGAAGGCGAACATATGTGGAATAGAGCCAAAAAGAGAGAAAATGGATGCAAATAGAGTTCAGTTGGAGACCTGAAGCTGTCAGCCTCGGTTACCGTAATTACAGTCATTAGGATGTAGTCGTGGTCAGTTAAGACAGTCAGCATAATGCAGTCATAGAAAACAACCACAATCGCACTAACACGGTAGCAGTCAAAGCTGTGCAATCATAGATCAGCGGGAAGATTCCCAGGAATGATTTGTAAAATTATGTAGATGAATTCCAAACCATATATAGGCACCCATTCTTCTTAGTGGATTGTTTACCTTATAAGATATCTTTAATTTAAATCTTGAAACCCTAATTGGGCAAGTTTGTAACTAACTTTGGAGGCTAAATTTCTTAGGATCTTTGTGAAGAATGAATGCTTTGGATAATCCTTATGATATATCTCTTTTTACTTTCTTCATGCATAGCTAAGTAACTTAGTCTTGGGATTATATTGAACTAGAGTGTAATTGTGTGTGGGTATTGTTGTGTTTGTGTGGATTTTAGTTGTTGAGTATGACTTCCACCATTGCTTGATCTTATGGTTTAGAATTTTATGGGTGAAAACCCCAAATCTTCGAATGGGTTTGATGGGTGAAAATCTTAAACTCTTGAAACCCTTTATCATCCTCGAAAGAGGGATGAAAGTGAATTATAGGTAACCCATAACATCCTCGAAAAAGGAATATAGGGTAGACTAGGAAATGGTGGACAATAGATCTATGGTTTACTACCTTTTGCAAACTTAGAAATAAGTGTATTGGGAGTGTAAATTATTTCAAGAGCATCACCCTAGAAATATCGATGCTTGATTGAGGTTTTGGGTGAGTATGAAAAATTACACACTTGTTAGGTGCTCGAAAAAGCCAACGGATGAAATCGTTGTGGTTTGGTTGAAAAATTGACCCCAATTATCATCGACCTTAACTATTCTTTAGTTAACAACTAATTTTCATGATTATCCAACATCAAACCTCATGCATTACCTTCAGGTAGACATAATCCCAATATCTCCTCAAATCTTGAATTCAAAGTAAAAGTTCAATTTACCAAGTGCTTGTAAAAGTTTGTTATGAAGAGTTTCAAAACGAATCCCCCACATTTTATTTTACATGTTGCTTTTGTTAACATTACGAGTAATCTCATAGTAATTTGAGCATCCATAGGGCTTGAAGTCTATAATTCACTCCTTGAGATTCGGCCTCAATTCAAATTAGGTTACTTGACAATGGCCGCCTCATGCTTAAATTATAAAAGTGAGTTGAGCATTATCAAAATGGCGCCATTGTCGGGGAGTGAAATATAGATTTCACATATATGCTGTTATTCTTACTTGGGAGTACCCAGAGTGGCGTACTTTATTTTCTTTGTTGTTTGTGGATCTTTTGTAGGTAATCCTAGCATCAACAAAACTATGAGTCAAGTCACTAATCCTATGGAGTCATTTAATGTACCCACTCATGGAGAAATCCACTTAAATGGTGGTAGTCATGCGACTAAAACTCATATTCTTCTTTAATATGGGAGTGGGTCATTTCATGTAACTAATATGATGCTTCATGTGTTGCAAGTAAAGGGGATATATAAGAGTCAATATCATGAGGATCCATATGTTCACTTAAGGAATTTTTTTGATATGTTTACACCATTCAACATTTCTCATATTAGTCAAGAGTCCTTTCGACTTTATCTCTTTCCATTCTCACGAACAGGTGAACCATTGTTGTGGTTTAGTACACTCCCTACAGCTTCACTTACTTTGTGGAATAAGCTCACAGAGGTGTTTTTAGATCAATACTCCCCTCCCTCCAAGGTGTGTCACCTGACAGATGAAATCATGAATTTTAGACAAAGGAATGGGTAGCCGCTTCACGAAGTATGGGAGATATTTAATAGAAAGTTATCCAAATTCCTAAACCATTAGATTTTAAGGAAGATACTTCTCCAATTATTCTATCGGTCACTAGATCTTTTGAACAAAACGTGGTAAACAAAGAAGCGGAAGGCTCTCTTTTAAACTAGATCTTTAATGTAACTATAAAATTGTTGAGAGAGGTAACTAAACACCATCTAGAATGGAAGACCAAAGACATCAACATTTCCAATAGCTCTCTATCCAAACCCATGGTTAGTAGAGAACAAAGAAAGTGGGACGAGGAACAAGAGGAAACCATGGCAAAGATTTTGAATCAACTTGAGCTCTTAACCAAGTATGTCATGGGTGCACCTGTGAATATGGAAAATCTCATAACATGAAAAACCCATGACGAAGATAAAGAATATAGGAAGACGGATGATGAAATTTAGTGTTTAGCAAACCATTCGGAGGGTTCTCACCCGACCTATCATAGGCAAGGTGGGAATCAAGGTTAGATGAATCAGGTTGGTAGTCGAGTTTTATGAGATTGGGAATATGTGTATTGCTATTTTGTGCCTCACCATGAGTAAGCTTCTAATAAAGAGTCAGGCTTTGTTGACATAGTTAGATGTAGAACAGAGGATATCCTGGAAAAAAATTGAATAGAGTTGAAGGAACGAACAAAATAGTCTATGAATTAAAAGAGGACTTCGTTTCACTCTCAAAAACTGTGGTCTCCCATTTGTCCTCTATCAAAGAATTTGAAATCCAAATGGGACAAATCTTCATACATCTAGATGATAGACCTAGGAGAAATTCCACTAGAGGCACAATCGCCAACCTCCAAAATGATGATCAAATCTCAGAAATACGTGTGGGGAGTAAAAAATCAAAGGAAGAGTACTTGAAAGAGGACTTAGGAGGAAAGACGCCCAACACTCAGTTAAAAGAGGGGTTATCCCAAAATCAAGTTGACAAAGAGAAAAAATAAATCGAAAGAGTCGCCGAAATGTTAATTGATGAAGGAGAGGTTGATAAGTTGGGACCTGAGGATCCCCCTTGAAAAATTGATGAATGCCAACGTCGTGACACGATGATAACTAAGGCATTGTGTGGGAGCCAACCCATAAATTCTCAAGGATGGCTCGTATCCTTTTTATCATATTTTTGTAGTATTGATGTTAGTTTTTGCATATGAATAATTCATGCATGTTTGACACTATGAAGTGCTTGGGATAAGCTTAGAAAAGGGGATTTGTGCAAATTTAAGTTAAAAACTGAACAAAGATTAAATAGGTCGAATTGATCAGAAAAGTTGAACATGGGAAAATAGGGGAGCAGAACTACCCTCAATTACCACGATCACGCTCCATAAGTGCAATCGTGGTTACCCACGTGTTCATGATCGTGGTCATTCAACCGCGATCGTGGACACTGCAGCTAGTTTATCCACTAACTCCCTCCTTAATGTCCTCACACCCTAATTTAAGTTTTTGCATGCATGAAAGGCCCGATCTTGAGGTAAATGGTGATGAAGAAGAAATTGAGAATAATTCAGGGAGCACCCTTATATTTTTGTTAGCCTTGATTATTTATACAGTAGGCACACTAGTACCTTTTCAGTTGGGGGTTTTTCCTTGTTCATTTCATTTAGGCTTGCATCATTTCTGCATACTCTTCTGCTCTGTTAGATAATCCTTATTTTTTTGGGTTATAATGTTTGGGAACTCTAACGATGCCTACACTTGTATGATTTAAGTACTTTATTCTCGAGTTGTTACTTTATTTTAATTTTAATGGGCAAGTAGTGATTGGGTTTTAACCATGGATGGAAGAGAAGACTACGTATCTATGGCATTCATGATTTGGAGTCGTATTTATACCCATTGGTAAAGTCTGAGTAACCATATAGGTGGTTCTACTGCACTATAGCTCGTAATGTGAGACTATGCTTGGGTTGTTCCCATGATTAGCAAATTATGTGTGGTACGAATACTACAACAAACAATCCTCTTCATCCAAAAATTTTACAAAATTCAAAGGCATAGACGTGAGCAACCTTGTGAAATACTTTATCTCTTTCTATGACTAAAAAAATTGACTTATGAAAAATAGTGAATACTCCATCTTTGTCTCAAACAGGTAGAACAATTGAACCCCCTATATAACAATCGCTTGCCTTGTATGTGAGATTAATTGTCTTTATCTCATGTGTACTTGTACCATCTAGAACTCTCTCTATTAGTCTTTAAAAGATAATTCTTGATTGTTCTTTGTTGGTAAAATAATCATAGGCCATCTTGTGATTTTGGAAGCCCACTTTAGCCTAAAATTCCTACCAATACATAGGAGTTACCCCTAATTATTCTCTTTGAGCCTTTCGATTATTCTTTGGCAAACTCATTATAAATCATGACCCTTCTATTCATCCTCTCTTGAAACCTATCGTTCTTGAACTTAAGAATATGAATTGAGGATAAAGGCCTAACTTGGGGTGGTGGAAAGAAGAAAAAAGTGTAGTTGATCCACGAAGTCATAAGAAAGTGCCTACAAGCTTAATCAAGTAAGTATTTTGCTTTGAAGGAAGAGATAGGTCATTAAAAGAAAAAAATGCATGAATTCTAAATATGAATTCTAAATGTGTGCAAAGTGTGAAGAAAAAAAGGCAAAGTGAATATGATTTTAGAAAAGGACAAAGTAGGAAAATTAGTAAAGGTAAAAAAAGTTGACCGAAAAGGGATTATGATGTTGAAGTTCAAGGAGGGTTTAACCTTATTGTCCTAAGCTAATATCCTACCCTACCCTAAACCTATATTACATGCTCAAAAAGCCCTTTGTGATTCCTAAACAAGTGTGGTCATTGTAGTAGTGATTGAAAATAGGAGCAAACCTATTGCATGGTGCTTGTTAACATGGAGATTTTCTTGAGAAAGTTAGTGTTTGCACTTATAAATCCTGGTTGCATGATTGGTAACTAAGTGTGTAATTTTTTCCTTTCTTGTGAGAAGGCAAGTGAACAAGTTGAGGTGAGTGATTTTTTATCTTCCTCACAATGAGGTAAACGGAGGTATATCATGATTGCAGTCAACATGTGAGTCATTTCTAGAGTGTTAGTAGTTGTTACATTGTTGCTCCTCAAGGTACATTGTATCCCTCGATATTCCATTTTTATGATGAAGGAAGTCATTGCAATTCTTTTGTCAATGTGTGAAAAGATTTTTATGGTAGCAATCGAGTTGAAGTCTTCATGAGCATTAGGAGCTAAATTAGGGCATAAATAGAGAGAGACTCACAATAAAGGGCGGTATTGCTTGAGGAAAAGCAAGATTATAAGTTGAGGGTGTTGATGAATGGTGATTTTACCACTCGATCGCATTAACTATGTATGAACACTACTATGTGTTGTATAAAAAATAAGACATGATCATGATTTAATTACACTAATGTCCACATTTTACAGGCATATAATTGAGAAGGTGAATAGATATAGAATAGATCCAAAAAGAGAGCAAATGGATACAAAAAGAGTGCAGTTGGAGACCTGAAGCTGTCAGCCCCAGTTACCATGATCGCGGTCATTAGTCCACGATCAAGGTCATTCAAGATGATTAGCGTAATACCATCATGGAATACAACCATGGTTGTGCTAACGTGGTTTTGGTTAAAGCTGCGCATTCGCGAATAAGCGAGAGTATGCCCATCGTAGATTTGTAAAATTACATACATGAATTCCAAACCATATATAGGTAAAAACCCTTTCTTCTTGGTGGATTTCTTACCTCATAAGATATCTTTGAATCATAAACTTAAAACCCTAATTGGGCAAGTGTGTGACTAACTTTGGAGGATAAATTTCTTATGATATTTGTGAAGAATGAATGCTTTGGATAAACCTTATGGTATATCTCTCTTTACTTTCTTCATGATTAGCTAATTAATTTAGTCTTTGGATTATGTTGAACTAGAGTGTAATTGTGTGGGGTTATTATTGTGTTTGCATGGATTTTAGTTGTTGAGTATAGATTCCACCATTGCTTGAGCTTATGATTTTGAATTTGATGGGTGAAAACCCCAAATATCCGAATGGGTTTGTGGGTGAAAACTCCAAACTCTAGAAACCTTTTATCATCCTTGAAAGAGGGATATAGGTGAACACTAGGTAACCCATAACATCCTCGAAAGAGGGTTATAGAGGGATAAAGCAATGGTGGACAATTGAACCTATGGTTTACTACCTTTTGCAATCTTAGAAATAAGTGTATTGTGAGATTAAATCATGTCAATAGCATCATCTTAGAAATAGGGATGCTTGATTGAGGTTTTGAGTGAGTATGAAAATTTCACATTTATTAGGTTCTCGAAAGAGCCAACGGGTGAAATCGTTGTGGTTTTGTTGAAAGATCCAATTCTCTTCGATCTATAAAATCCTTTAGCTAACAACTAAATTTCATGAAGAACCAACATCAACCAACATGCATTACCTTTAGGTAGACATAATCCTAAGATCTCCTCAAATCATGAATTCAAAGTAAAAGTTTCATTTACCAAGTGCTTCTTAAAGTTTGTTGTGAAAAGTTTCCAAACAAATCCCTCTATTTTATTTTACATGTTGTTTTTGTTAGCATTCTGGATAATCTCGTAGTAATTTTAGCATCCATAGGGTTTGAAGTCTATAATTCACTCCATAAGATTCAACCCTAACTCAAATTGGGTTTCTTGACAACGACCGCCTCACCCTAAAATTATGGGAGTGAGTTGAGCATTATCAAATGTGTCCTTACATATTTCTCATTGTTTGAAGGATTCTCTCTGGATCTAGATTAAAAGGGAGTAAGGGATTGCCTCTACTCTTAGTACTTGGTATACACTTGCGTATGCTAAATCAAAATATAAAATAAAATGCACAAACTTCACTAATTGAACTAACTACTCAAACCAACTTCCTCAACAATGGTGCCAAAATTTGATGTCACCCAAAACTAACCTCCTAAAGAAGTATGTTGCGGTCAATTGCAAATAAAATAACCCAAGTAGGTCTTGGTAGAACCCACAGGGAAAATGTGAATAGTTGCTTGTCTTGATGTAATCCTCGAGCAATGTAAGTAAGTAAATGGGGGAATGTTGTATCAATTACAAGTAGTAAAAAAATCTTGAGTGTTTTTGAGTTGTAAATAAGAGAAGATGAACACTAGGATTGTGTTCCCCCTAGCTTCTCAACTCCGTAAATTTATCTTGTTCAACCCACTTATTCTGTTGTTCTACATGCAATGTCCACAAGATATGTATTATCACCCATCTTTTGAATGTGATGATAAATCTCACCCTTTGTAATAACCGTGCTTTTCTAAGTCCAGTCCAGTTCATAGTACAGGTATAAGAGGCTTAGAACCTAAAAATTTGTCTTAGTGTTGGGGACTTAGTCTTATTTTTGGCGTCTAACGTCAATGATTTTTAATGTGACCTTCCTAACCTCGAGACATAAAATTTTAAGTTAATTCATGTTCAGGGGTGTAAGTAGCATGTCTCGGGTATGTTGTAGTTTTTTCAAATGAGGTTTGGACAATTTTTGGATTTCTAAAATAGCAAGTCACCGTGATTGTGGTGCATTGCTGTGGCTATACCGGTGGCAACCTTGGCACCCCACGATGAAGGTCAAATTCCAGTTCCAGTTATGAATTTTAATTTCCCAGGGCAGTCTAGTCTTTTCCCACTGCTCCAAATCATGAAAATACGGGATTAAACTGTTGAAAGGGCATCTACATACCCTAATTTTATTCAACAAGAAACCTTAAACTCTCTTATAGTTCATCAAGATAAACCTTATTTCCATCTAATAAAGATCAAAAATTGGTGTCTTCTAAGCCAAGGACATTCAAGCTTGTGATATTATTTATGATTTTATCCTTAGAGGTATGTTAGATGTTCATCCATAGGCATTTTTCACTCATGGAGTCCAAAAATCCAATTTCAAGTTTAAAGATATGAATTTTACATGTTATGATGAATTTTAACCATGAATTTCGATGAATTTCAAATTTTATATTATGTTTACCATAATTTATTGTTGAAATTAAACCCTACATATTTGGATGATGCTTACTCATTGGTTTGTACCTTAAATTGTGATTTAGTATCGAAATAATCATATTACTACATGTTTAAAACTATCCCTATGTTCAAACCATGAATTGCAAGTGTTTGATGAAATGCCCATTGGAATGAGTTTTGAATAATGACTAATTATCATGTCCTTAAGGTGTTAGTACGATCTTTTTATTATTTTTATCGAGTCCTGGGGGTTTTGAATACCTAAAATCTACCTGCTTACCTAGTCTACAGTATCTACAGAATAGTTCAGGATAGTTATGAGCATTTTCCGTTAAGTCAATCACCACAAATAGCTAAACTTAGTTCAGTCCAGTATTCAGTGTCTTTCAGTTGGGAGTAGGCTTTAGCACTGAGTAAATGCAGGGATGATGGCTTCCCCGTCAGTTAGTCAAAGTCGTTAGTAGCAATTCCAGGATTCCAAAACTACGTAGCCATCATATCATATGAGTAATCACTCGTCAATTTAGGCTTAACTACTTCTTAGGGGTCACCTATTAGTTTAGGCTTGACACCCTTGTCCTTTAGGACATCAGTTAGTGGATCCATACAACCATTAGTACCTGTGGCATGGCACTGCACCCTACTAAATGGGGTTACAGGTTGGATCCCATTTAGCTTATTTGGGGCATGTCGGTTAGATGATATCTCCCATAGTCTTAGTCCAGTATTCAGTACAGTATTTAGTTTTATGTTTGCTTGACATTAGCATTCAGATATATGATATTCAGTTACCAGTGTTCTAGTATTTAAGTTTACTGATCATTGTGGAATTTGTTTTATGCTTGGTCATGTATTCTTAGAGTTTCTAGTTTTCATGCATTCTTACTCAATATGTCATGTTATACATTAAGTCAGTTATTACTTCATGCATATAAACCCATACATTTCAGCCTACCTCATATGATGTACCAGTATATTCAAAGTACTGACCACATACTCATTTCATACACTATGATGTCTTATATCATAGGCTCGAAAACTCAGTCTGCTAATCGTACATAGACCTTCTAGTGCATCATCAGTAGCAGTAAGGGTGAGTTCTCATTCTTCAAAAATGAGTTATCTCATATTCATTTATGCTATTAGTTCATTTATTTAGTCAATTGGAGTTAGTTGGGGGCTTGTCTCATCAATTCCACAGTCAGTATATTTATAGGCTTTCAAACTAGTACAAACAAATAGTCTGTTTTCAATTATTTTTTTAGTAGTTTTATCAGTATTGATAGTATGTTTCAAATATTAAAAAACTATGATTCAGTATTGATTTTCAGTTGTTAAAACCTTATGGCATTCTCAGTTAAGTTCCGCGTATGTCTTTGTTATTTTAATCAGTGCTTACAGTAGGTACTAGCTCATGTATTAGCTTGTGTTCCTTCAAGGTTATAAGCACTATGTAGTGTCTAGGGTGTAGTATCGTGACATTACAAACTTGGTATCAGATATGAAGGTTCTACAGTGTTCTAGGGAGTCTAAAAGCTGCTTTGAGTAGAGTCTTCTGCGTGGGTGTGAAGCACGCCACACTTATGGAAAAGAGGCTATGAGACATTTTAGGAAAAGTTCCCTTTTTTCAGTATTCATGTTGTATGAATTAGCATGAGCTTAAGTTAAACTCTCTGCCTAATTCAATCTTCCTTTCTTTTACAGAACATGCCTCCTAGAAAGGCTAACAGAGGAAGCAACAAAAACTAGCCAGCCCCTCCGCCTATTCAGGAAACCCCCATGAATGAGCATGTTTTGTATGTGGAGTTCAGGGCTGTATTAACAACTCTAGATCACTCTATAGTAGCTCAAAACAATCAACCAACTGCTATCCTAACCAACCTAGTGGCAAATACTGCCGCAGCCAGGATTTGGGACTTTACCTGAATGAATCCTCCTTCATTTTTGGGATCCAAGACTGATGAGGATCCATAGGTTACTTGACATGATTTAAAAAGTAACAAACATTATGGGTGTGACTTCTAGTGTAAATGTTGAATTGGCTGATACCAGTTGCATGATGCAGCTCACACTAAGTTTGAGCATTGGAAAAAAGATAGGGGCACCGATGCAGGGCCTATAGAATAGAAGGAGTTTTCTTCAACCATCTTAGATAGATTGTTCCCTTTGTAGATCGCGGAAGCTAAGGTGTTAGAGGTGGAAGCTAAGATGTTAAGAGTTTATTAATTTAAAACAAGGAAACATGAGCATGAAGGATTATTCTCTTAAGTTTACTTAGCTAGCCATATATGTTTCTTATGTGGTAGCGAATAACAGGTCTAGGATGAGAAAGTTTGTGTCTGGGGTATCTAATAGTGTGGTCAAGAAGTGTAGGACTTCAATATTGATTAAGGAGATGGACTTAATCATGGAGGTTAGTTTAATTAGAAAGATCCTTAATCATGGTAAACATCCTCAATTTAATTAGAAATCCTCAGTCCCAACTCTTTCTTCAGCTAGTGAACTGATGCCCAAGTCCTAAAATGATAATCAGGATAAGGTGCCGGGCTCTAAATCCCAAGGTAGTATAAATAGTGGTCATACAAATCCTTTTTGCTAGAAATAAGGTAGAAACCATTAGGGAAATATAGAGCTAGCATTGATGTATGTTTTGGGTATGGTAACCTAGGCCATAATATTCAAGAGTGTTGAGTAGTTGCTCAGAATTGTATGGATATGTACCCTCAGGGCTAGCCTCATTTGTCATCAACACTAGTAGGTCGCCCGACTCAGCAGGGCGCCATTTTAAATGCTACCAGCGGTCAGCATTCGAATAGGTTTTATGTGCTTCAATCCTGACAGGATTAGGAAAGTTCTCCTATTGTGGTTAACGGTACATTATAGATATTTCATATATATATGTATTCTTTACTAGATCCCGAAGATTCTCTTTCTTTTGTAATCGCTTATTTAGTTTTAAACTTTAGAGTCAGTTTTGAAACCTTAATAGGTCCTTTCTCAATATCTATGCAGTGGTTAAGTCTATCACAGCCCAGTGGGTATAAAGGAGTTGCCTGGTTTACAGTGTCCCAGAAAGTAACATTAGTAGACCTTGTAGAACTAGAGATGATAGATTTTGACATCACTCTTTGAATGGATTGGCTCCATTCATGCTTTGCTTTAGTTTTTTGTAGAAACAAAATCATTTATTTTTAGTTTTCAAATGAACCTGTCCTTAAATAGAGGGGTAGTACTACAGTGCTTAGGGGTCAACTTGGTTCGTACCTCAGAGCAAAGAAAATAATATCCAAGTGGTGTTTACCATATTGTATGAGTCAAATACTCTAGTTCCAAAGCTACCAATCTTTAGTCGGCATCAGTAGTAAGGGAATTTGATGATATGTTCCATCAAGAACTTCTGGAGTTCCTCACTAAAGGGAAATTGACTTTGGAATAGACTTTCTCCCAAATACTCATCCTATCTTTATTCCGCAATATTGAATGGCTCCATCCAGTCTTAAAGAATTCAAAGAATTGTTAAAAAATCTCTTAGATAAGGGATTCATTAGGCCCAGTGTTTCCCCATGGAGCGTTCTAGTCCTTTTGGGCGAAAGAAAGATGTTTCTCTTTGAATGTACATCGATTACCGCTAGTTTAACAAAGTCACAATCAAGAATAAATATCTACTTCCCGGAATCGATGAGTTGTTAGACCAACCTCAAGGTGCTAGTTAATTATCTAAGATAGACCTCAGATCTGTCTATCATCAGCTCAGAGTCATAGAATATGTCATTCCAAAAATAGCTTCCAGAACTCAGTATGGTCACTTTAAATTTCTAGTCATGTCTTTAGGTCTTACAAATACCCTATAATCTTTCATGGACTTGATAAACAGAGTATTCAAATATTACTTGGACATATTCATCATAGTGTTTATTGATGACATCCTTGTCCATTCCCATAATGAAAATGATCATGCAAACCACCTCAGAATTGAATTGCAGACTCTTAGAGCCCATCAATTGTTTGCCAAACTAAGTAAGTGCAAATTTTGGCTAAGATCAGTAGCCTTCCTTGGTCATATCATTTCTAGTGACGGTATTAGAGTTGATTCTCAAAAAACTAAAGCTGTAAGAAACTAGCTCAGACCTATCTCCATCAGATATCAGGAGTTTCTTAGGTTTGGCTGGCTATTACCACTAGTTTTTTGAAGAATTTTCACATATTGCATCCCCATGTCCAGATTGACTCAGAAAAAAGTCAAATTTCAGTAGTCAGGTTCCTACAAGAAGAGTTTTTAGGAGTTGAAGACTTGACTCACCTCATCCACAGATTTGACTTTGCTCGATAATTCAGATGGGTTTGTTATTTATTGTGATGCTTTTAGAGTTAGGTTGGGTTATTTATTGGTGTAGAGAGGTAAGGTAATAGCCTAAGCCTTTAGACAACTTAAGCCCCATGAATAGAATTATCCTACCCATGATCTTGAGCTAGCAGTTGTTGTTTTTGCCTTGAAACTTTGGAGGCCTTATCTATATAGGGTGCATCTTGATCTGTTCACTGATCAAAAAAGCTTGTAGCATTTATTTTCGTAGAAGGATTTGAATCTTCATTAGTTTATGTGGTTAGAATTATTAAAACATTATGATATGAGTGTTTTGTACTATTCGGGCAAGGCTAATATAGTAACAAATGCCCTTAGTAGATTGTCCATAGGTAGTGTTGCCCATATTAAGAATGATAAAAAGAAGTTAGTTCAGTAGGTTCATCAGCTTTCTAGATTAGGTGTTCAGTAGGTTGATTCAGCTGAGGGTAGTGTATGGGTTCAGAGTAGCTAAGAATCTTCATTAGTTGCCGAAGTGAAAGAAAAGAAAGATAAAGATACTAGCTTGGTCAAGTTGAAAGAGTCAGTCAGAGATCAGAAAGTAGAGGTTTTCTCTCAAGGGGGAGATAATGTGTTGTGTTGTCAGGGTAGACTGTGTGTGCCGTGTGTAGACAACTTGAGACAATGGACTCTTGCAGAAGCGCATGGTGTGCATTACTCTATTCATCCAGGGGTCACAAAGATATATGATGATTTGCAGGAAATCTATTGGCGGAGTGGCATAAAGCGTGATGTTGCAGGGTTTGTAGCTAAGTGCTATATTTGTTAGTAGGTTAAGGTTGATCACTAAAAGCGTAGTGTCACTGTATACGAGTTTTGTATTCCTACTTGGAAGTGGGAAGAGGTGAAGATAGACTTTAGGTTTTCCCCATACTCGTCGTCAGCTTGATTCGATTTGGGTCATTGTGGACAGGATGAGCAACTCATTCCATTTTTTTCCAGTCTATGCTTCTTATTCAGCTAAGGACTATGCGGAGCTCTATATTAGAGAGTTGGTTAGGTTGCACGGAGTTTCTTTAACCATTATTTCTGATAGAGGTACTCAATTTACCTCTCACTTTTGAAAAGCCTTCCAGAAGGGTCTTGGTAACCAAGTTCACCTCAGTACAACCTTTCACCCTCAGACAAATAGTTAGGCAGAGAGGACCATTCATACCTTAGGGGATATTTTTAAGTCATGCATTATTGATTTTAAGGGTAGTTGGGATAATCACCTGCCATTAATTGAGTCTCCTACAACAACAAATATCATTCCAGTATCCAGATGGGACCGTTTAAGGCTCTATAAAGGAGGAGATGTAGATATCCAATTGGTTAATTTGAAGTAGGTAAGGCTTTCTTGATAGGGCCTGAGTTAGTATATGATGCTTTAGAGAAAGTTGAGTTGATCAGAGGGAGGCCTAAGACAGCCCAAAGCCAAAAAAAATCTTATACAGTTGTGAGGAGAAAAGATCTCGAATTTGACATTGGTGATTTTGTGTATTTGAAAATCTTTCCTATGAAGGGAGTGAAGAGGTTCGGTAAAAAGCAAAAGTTGAGTCCCAAGTATGTTGGCCCTTACAATATCTTGACCCTTTTTGGAAAGGCAGCTTATGAGCTTGATTTTCCTAAAGATTTGGCTTCTATACACCTAGTGTTCCATGTATTTTTACTGAAGAAGTCCATTGGGGACCCAACTACTGTAGTGCCCTTAGAAAGTGTAGATGTTCAGGACAATCTCTCTTATGAGGAGTTTCCAGTAGAAATCCTCAATCGTCAAACTCGTAGACTAAGGAACAAATAAGTTCCCCTAGTCAAAGATCTTTGGCGGAACCAGTTCGTTGAGAGAGCCACTTGGGAAGCAGAAGCAGATATGCGAACCAAGTACCCTCATATTTTCACCACGAATTCAGACATAGTTAAGGTAATAGTTTTTCTTCGATTATCTCTATTTCATTTTTATTTCCAACTATGTAATCAGTCTCATGTCATTTCATACATTCATGAATCAGTTCATTCACATAATTATGTTTCAGTTATGCATGTTCAGTATGCAATCTTAGTCCCTTAGTATTCTCAGCTTAATCAGTCTCATTTGATGATGAATGCTCCGAAGGGGGAGATATTGTAATACCCCATACTTTTCTAAGTTCTGTCCAGCTCATAGTACAAATATAAGAGGCTTAGAACCTGAAAATTTGGCTAAGTGTTTGGGACTTGATATTACTTTTGGCCTCTCAAATTCGATGATTTTTAAAGTGATCTTACAGACCTCGAGATATAAAATTTTAAGTTAATTCATGTTCACGGGTGTAAGTATCATGTCTCTGGTTTTGGAATTTTTGGATGAGGTTTGGACAACATTTTGATTTACCAAATAGCAAGTCACCACGATTGTGGTGCATTGCGGTGTCTATAGAGGTGGTAGCAGCACGTCATGGTAATGGTCAAATTCGGGTTCCAATTATGAATAATTTTGCTGGGGCAGTTTGGCCTTTTGCTACCACTCCAAATCATGAAAACACGGGATTAAACTACTAAAAGGGCATAATTTACCCACACTCCCCAATTTTATTCAACAAGAAACCCTAAACTATCTTAATGTTCATCAAGCTAAACCTTTATTCCATCCAAGAAAGATCAAGAATTGGTGTCTTCCAAGATAAGAACATTCAAGCTTGTAGTATTCTTTAGGATTTAATCCTTAGAGGTATGTTAGATGTTTATCCAAGGGACCTTTTTCACCCATGGAGTCCAAAACCCCAATTTTAAGTTTAAAGATATTATTTTTACATGTTATAATGAATTTTAACCGTGAATTCCCTTTAATTATGATTTTTATATTATGTTTATACATAATTTGTTGTTGAACTTAAACCCTACATAATTTGATAATGCTTACTCGTTGGTTTGTACCTTAAATTGTGATTTAGTATCAAAATCAAGATATTACTACATGTTTAAAACTATCCCCATGTTTAAACCATGAATTGAAGTGTTTTATGTAATGCCTAAAGGAATGATATTTGAATAATGACTATTTATCATGTCTTTAAGGTGTTAGTATGGTCTTGTTGTTATTGCTTTGGAGTCCTGGGGGTTTTGAATACCTAAAATTTAACTTCTTACCTAGTCTACAGTATCTACAGAATAGTTCAAGATAGTTATGAGCATTTTTAATTCAGTAAGTCACCATCAACAGCTGAACTTAGCTCAATACTGTATTCAGTGTCTTTCAGTAGGGAGTAGGATTTAGCATCGAGTGAATGCAGGGATGACGGCTTCCCCGTTAGTTACACAGAATTGTTAGTAGCAGATCATGTATCCTAGAATGATGTAGCCAGAGTAGGATATGAGGAGTCACCCATAAGTTTAGGCTTGACTACCTCTCAGGGTTTACCCGTCAGTTTAGGCTTGACACGCTAGTCCTTTGGGATATCAATTAGTGGATCCATACAACCATTTTTAGTACTTGTAGTATGGAACTGACACCCTACCAACTGGGGTTACTGGTTGAACCCCATTTAGCATAATTCGGGCCTGTCGGTTAGATGATAGCTCCCACAGTCTAAGTCCAGTACTCAATGCAGTATTCAATTTCAGGTTTGCTTAACCATAGAATTCAGATATCAGATATCCAGTTACCAGTTTTCTAGTATTTTAGTTTACAGATCATTTAAGAATTTGGTTTATTCTTGGTTAAGCATTCTCAGTCTTTCTAGTTTTTATGCATTCTAACTCAGTATCTCATGCGATACATTCAGTCAGTTATCACTTTATGCATATGAACCTATGCATTTCAGCCTACTTCATCTAATGTACCAGTACATTCAAAGTACTGATCGCATACTCATTTCTTATGTTGTGATGTCTTATTTCGTAGGTTCGAATGCTCAGGCTCCTAACCATACTCAAACCTTCTAGTCCATCAGCAGCAACAATAGGGGTAAGTCCTCATCCTTTGAGAATGAGTTATCTCATATTCAATTATGCTAATAGTTTTTTTATTTAGTTAGTTAGAGTTAGTTGGGGGCTTGTCCCGTCAACTGCACAGTCAGTAAATTTAGAGGCTTTCAGACTAGTACAGACAGATCGTTAGCTTTCAGTCATTTTTTTCAAGTTTTATATCAGTATTGATGGTATGTTTTAGACATTATAATACCATGATTCAGTATTTATTTTCAGTTGTTAAAACCTTATGGCATTCTTAGTTAGGTTCCACATATGTCTTTGTTATTTTATTCAGTGCTCACAGCAGGTACCAACTCATGGGTTAGCTTATGGTCCTTCGAGGCTGTAAGCACTATGTGGCATCTAGGGTGTACTCTCGGGTCGTTACACCCTTTACAAGTTCAGTCTTAGGGCATCTCCTTATTGCTCCTTTTTATGTCCTTAGTTCACTATCACCTTTTGAGTTTAAGTGATTAGATGAGACAATGAAATAATGATAAGGTGGAGTTGAATCTCAAATTACTGTCTTAACTTTCTTTTGCTAATCACAAACACCCTTGTGAGGACGCTTACAAATACAAGATATCTCAAGCTTTTTTAATAGCTCTAAGATTAATTATTATGAAGAAGATTAAGATGCATGCATATACCCTAGAATACATAAATTTCACTCTTTCTCTACTTAGCTAATCTGTTATTCAGGGAGATATGTCGTTCCTGTTCATGTAAGATCCATGATTATCACTGAAGAAAACAAGTAATTAATTTCCCGAAGTATGATGAATATACTCCAAAGTCTTGAATTGAATAATAAACCAAAATCTCAAGAATAATTTTAAAGTATGTAAAAGTAAGTAACCTATTGTAAGAATGTGTAAGCTAATAAAAGATAAACCCTAGGGTATTTTTAGTATCACAAAATAACATAGAAATCCTAATAAAAATGGGAAAGGTAAAGTTATGTTGGAACTTGGTAAGAATTGGTCTTCAACTCGTACCGACAATATATGAGTCATTCTTATGCCTCCTGTATCCACTCGAGTATCTGATCTCTTAAGGCTTTAACTTTTTATTCTTTATACGACTTATGCTTATGAGTCATGGCTTGCCCATAAGAATCATTTCCTTTACTCGTATCCACCAGGACTTCTATCCCTCCATGCTTTGAACACTGGTATACGTATGATTTACCTATACGGGTTGTTCTCAAACTTTTGAATCGTGTACTTCTGAGACTTCAACTTTGATGGTAGTTTAGATTCTGTTGCTTATGATTTCTACCTGTGACTCGTATCCTTGCCTAAGACTCAGATGGTTGAGTCATATCTTCTCCATACTTAGATTCTCATTTTGGCTTTGGGTTTTGTTGTGCTTACGAGTCTTTCTATAAGTCGTATAGTGTGTTGATGATTCATGAGGTGACTCATATCTTGCTCAGTTTTTATTTTTCCATGTCTTTTTCTTCTACTTTTATCTCAACACTATTGTATACCTTTTTTACTTGCAACAAACGCCAAAGTGCTTTATATTTACTAAAACAACCTAACTTTACACATAAATTCAAAGTTTTAAGCTTCAAAAGTGTTGTATTTCCATGACTCAATAGTAAGTCCCCAGATTATCCTATCTATAGATGAGAGGTCATAGAATGGAAAATTAATTAATCGGTGCAGGAAATTATTATTTGCGGATAATCAAAGAAAAGTTTTGAAAAACACCAACGGTTGTCTGCTCTATAATAAGAAATATTGGTTGTCAATTCATGCCTCTGGAGAGGGCCTTGAATGAAAATGCGAATAGAAAAATTTGGCTCAATCCATGGATCACAGAAGAAATTTATATGTTTTCCATTTTCCATTGGAGCCTTATTTGACATTGAACCCATCATATCCTGAAGGCCTTCCAAATTCTTGAGTTGACTCTTTTGCATCCTAAGTACTTGGATTGTAAAACATGTGCCCTGGGGGTTTGGAAATAAAAATGTGCCAAGCAGAAGATGCCAAGAGTTCTAAGTTTTTATGTGTTAACCCTTACATTCTAGGCCCCCAATGTCATTGGGTTTCATAATATCATTCCATTTTAGAAAGTGAATCTTTCATTGGGATGGAGTGGCATCCCATAGGAAATTTAGTTCAAAGGCTTTCATTTTTTTAATAACATACCTTGGGAGTTGCAAAAGTTACATGACATAGTTGGGGAGACTCTTAAGAGTTCATCATATAAGAGTCGTTTTCCAATAGCATTGAGGAAAGTATTTTTCCAGCCATCCAACTGATTTTTAAAATTATCTAGAAGAAATTGGAAATTCTATTTGGTCGACTTCAACATGATCATAAGGAAGCCTAAATTTTTTCAAATTTGAGTCCCTCTTAGATATTAAGGTCATAGATCACCTTTTCCTTGGATAGGACAGGAACATTTTTGGAAAAGAATAATTTTGATTTAGCCATATTTATTTTTTTCCCTAATACTGACTCAAAGTGCTTGAGTATTGGTAAAATAAAGGCACAAGAGATAGAATCAACTGCCATATAAAGAATAATGTCATTAGCAAATAGTAAGTGAGAAATAGAAGGTGTAGACGCAGTAATTTTAATAGGAGTCCAGAGGCAGTTATTGACTGCAGAGTCAATACTACAAGAGAGTTTCCATGCACACAATACATAAATAAATAAATAAATAAGGGGACAGAGGATATCTTTGGCGGATACCTCTAGAAGGAGAAAAGAAAGGGGAAGACGAGCCATTGATTAGAATTGAAACCAATGTAGTAAAAATGCATGACATAATAAGGTTCAACAACTTTGGAGGGAATCTATAGTAAAGGAGGGTGTCGTGAATAAAAAACCAATCTAATCAATAAAAATCTATCTAGAGATTAATCTTAACCAACATGTACCCTTTCCTATATTTGGTATTTTGGAGAAAGTGCAGGTTCTCTTGTACTAGCATTGCATTACCAGAAGCTCTGCAATTTACCTAAAAGCTTGATTGAGTTGGCCTAATTAGGTCCTTAAAAAGAGGTTTGATCCAGTTAACAAAGATCATTGTGATGATCTAGTACGTAATATTACAAAGAATACTAGGCCTATATTGAGTAATCGATGCAGGATCTAGGATTTTAGGCCTATAAAAGTATAGTTTATTTCCTCTGGGATTCCCCAGAGTTTGAATACAATAGAGCATAAATATTTGACAAAAAGGTGAACTATGTCCCAATATTTTTGGAAAAACAAGGGATGGATGCCTTTAGGACTTAGAGATTTATTGGGATTAAAGGAAAAGACTGAGTCAACTATTTTCTTATAGGAAACATGTCTTTCTAAGTAATCCACATACATTTTAGGGAAAAAGTGGTTGCATGCTTGGTGGAGGTGTTTAGTAGAATACGTAAGATTATTTGAGTAAAGTCTCAAGAAGAAATAAGTCACATGGTCTTTAACATCCTACATATCCACGATCTAATTTCCTACCAAATCTCAGACAGTAAAGATCCAAATTTTGTGCCTTTGATTGATAGTGGACATATGGTAGAATTTGGTATTCTCATCACCATCATTACGCCAAAGGATATGTGATTTTAGTTTCCAAATCCATTTTCAGCATGAATTAACTCATTTAACTCCAGGTAAGGGAAACTTATAGGTTTTGGAGGAACCTCTCTATAACCTCCCAGATTTTTGCCTTCAAAATTTTTTTAGTACTGGGCTCACTGCCCAGGGTACGACTTTGGTAATAAGTCGTGAAGACTCTGTACGAGCCGTATTAGGTTCTCTAAGTTGTCCTGATCATGATTGGTACCCAAAATGTTATAGAGTCTGGTGATGAGTCATAGGGTGTGCCTCGTAACCAAACCAGTGAGGGGTCTCTTAACTACTGCCCAGACTACGACTGGTCATTATGAATCGTAATGACTAAGTACGAGTCGTGGGATACGACTCATAATCAAACCAGTGTTTACGCCCCTTTTCTGTGCCCAGACTAATAGTCGTTGTAATGACCCGTAATTAAACATCACGAGTCCTGACGTGACCATAGCAACTGGGCATCTTTTTTTGCACTTTTAAGTGAGGGCATTCTTGTCATTTCTCTCTTTCACCTATTAAAACCCACGACCATAAAACACCTAAATAGGGTTATTTTCATCGCTTTAGCAATTACAAACTACTTTCTATTCTCTCAAATTCCCCAAGTCAAAAACAACTAGGGTTTCTCAAGGGTTATTATCTAGGGCTCTAATATTGGTTTCTTCTCCATAAATCTTGATATCTCAGGCATGTATCTCTTCTATACAAACTTGTGTTTCATTCAAGGCATGAAATGTTTCTATTCATGTAGTTTTTAAATAACGATTTTGGAACTTGGGTTGAGATTTTTTTTATTATTATTGCTTGAATGGTGTTCCGATGATTTTATATGCATTGTTTATGATTTACTGGTGGTTTTTGAACTGATTGGGTGCATTGTCATAGTAATATGGGATAGGGGTCATGGGATAGGGGTCATGGCATTCCCCAAATTTAATTATTTTTAGTATTTGAATTGGTTTAAAAATTGTCTAACCTCAACCCACTTGCATAATTGGCTTTGAAACATAGTTAATCACATGGTTCGGTTTACTATCCTACACTATTGCATTTTATAAGTGGCTAAATGGAATACAAATGATTTTTAAGGGCCTTGATGGCCATGTGTTTAATTAATTATGAACTACGAGGGTTAAGTGACAGCGCCCAAGCACACACACAAGTGTGTATTGTCTACTATGTAATATAGTGGCCTTCAAAATCCAAACATCTATCCCACAGGAACTTGTTTGACTGACTATTCACTTCTAGTTCACAATTTAGATTAATTGATGCAAGCGTAACCAAAAGATAGTTCTTAATATTTGTAAACTAAGGTAAAGTAAACAATGCATACAATAAGGACTTAAGACAATCAATAGAGTAAAGCCCAGGGTTAAAGTACTTTGAACAATCAAACTATATTATTGGACTTCATTCGTTAACTTGCTTATCTTGGTTGTTGATTTGTAGGGTTAATTGCATGATCATGGCCTCCCGACATCTAACCATTTATCTAATTTGGATATTACAGGTACATCATTGAGTGGGGATGTAATAATATAATTACCTTATTTAAACTATCAACCTATGTGTGAATCAAGTAAGGCTTCTAGGTACATCCCTATCATAGATGCTAATTCGAATTCCTTATTTCATAAAATAATAAGAACTCTACTTTGTTCATACCCACATTCTATCTCTCTATTCCCTCTCCCTAGATCACTGGGTTGATAATATATGAATTCTAAGGGTGATCAACCTATATAAAAGTTAAAAAAAAAGGATAAACAAGCAACCAAACATGATAAGAAAATTAAATGAAATCAATTCAAAGTAATAGTAGTCATGTTCTTGGCTTTAACCCCGGAAAGGGAGTGTTTAGCCATTAATAGTCATAATCATCATCCAAATAATTGTATGAATGCTAAAATACATAAAGAAGCAAAATAAAAGAATGTAAAACCAAAAAATGAAGTTGCAGAAGCCTCTACAATTTTCCAATCTGTCTAAAGATATTTTACAATGTGAGTACGTGATGTATTTAAAGTAAAGTGGAAAGCCTAAGCCATGTAGGACAATGATATCACTTTTGGCCGTGTGTGGAATATTTGGTATAGTGCTTTGGTTAATTCATGGAGAATGCAATGCGAGGCGTTGGATATTTCATGAAAAATACAACGCGGGGCATTGGTTATCATGTTGGTAGAGCAATGTGTCGCACCTATTTCGCGTTGGCTAATTGGAAGTTGCATCCAATAATTCGGCTAATGTTCTTCTTTCCTCTTCCATTCCTTTTATTGTGGTGTTTTTTTATTTTGATTTATAGCTGGTATTTCATCAATATATCACCATAATCATCTCAAAAAAGATCCTATATGAAATTTAGTCCATGGGTTATAGATCAAAACAACACAATATCAAGAATGATGAACTCAAAACGCGAGCTAAGACTATGCTAGTTTGCATTGATTTTTACTATTTGTTTTGACTCTTGGCTTGATACAATTGAACTTTGCACATTACAAATAAGTTTTTCCACATATAATTACACATTTAAACCATTTAGAACTCATTTAACACATTAGAATTAAATGAAACCAATGAGACACACTCCTGGCTTAAGCTAGTAAAACTAGTTTTCTCGATTGAACTCTAAATGACTCAATTAAGTACAAACTTGTTTGAAAACACTTTTAACAATTGAAATCATGTCCTTGAACACTTATATGCTTATTTATATCATCACATATAAAGCAAATGAATTATCCTCAAAATAAGGCAAAATATGCTAGAATAGCAAAACTAGAGTGCATAAATACACCAAACACCACCACCCCACATTTAAAGCCTTGTTTGTCATTGAACAACTCTTAACTCTAAGAATCATAAGCTGAGGAGACTCTAAACTTCTACTACTACAAAGACACTCAAGCTAGTACTATAATCAGTACCCAGAATGCAAGTTTATACCTTAATCATTTTATTTACACAAATTATTGCTCGTGAATACTCGCCAAAACACAATGCAAGCTTATGATTCTTAACTCTAAGAATCATAAGCTGAGGAGACTCTAAACTTCACTACTACAAAGACACTCAAGCTCGTACTACAATCAGTACACAGACTGTAAGTTTATACCTTAATCATTTTATTTACACAAATTATTGCTCGTGAATACTCGCCAAAACATCCTAGACTCAAGAATTGACTCACCAAGTTGGAAAAGTCGTGAGGATTCAAAACAAATCACAAATGAATGAAAAGCACACAAAGAAATCAAACACAAAGAAACAGATTCAAAACTAAATCACAACCTAGTAGGTAATTACTAGTTTGTCAATTAGTACTAGGATCAACAAAATGAAACCAAAGAAAAAAGAAAGGAAACCGAGAATCAAAAAACTGAGCCTAAAATGAGTTGTATGGAAATAATGACATGGCAGCTTGTGGTTGGTTGAGATTTTTGAAAATTTCATGTTTTCCAACTTTGAATTTTTGATCAATCTTCAATAAAAGAGGTGTAGTTTCTTCTTTGAGGGGGAAATGCAAGAATTGGAGCCTTTTTCAACCTCAAAAGGGTTTGAATTTGAAATAGTTCCCCCTTATACTTTCCCTTGTACTTGAATTTTCCTTTTGTTGTTTTCTTCTTTTGGAAGACTTGGAATATTCTTTGAGTAATCAAGTACTACACCCTCTTTCTTCCTTTTTCTAGATCAAACAACACCTTTTGAATGTTCTTCTTCAACAATATATGAAGAACATGAAGAACACCAAGAATATTCAAAAGTTTGACCAAGGTTGACATTCAAGCAAATGACCAAATTAGATAATTTTTGTTTCCTTATACTAACATTGGAATTCTAATCACAACCAATAGACAATCAAGCTGCCAATCTCAACAAATTACAAGAACCACCTTTCAAGTTTCTTCAACCTTCAAGCTTAACAATGGTGACTACTCAAAACAACCCGGATCAAGCTCAAATTCTAGATCTAGACCCTATTAGTGTTAGTAGACAAGAATATAACACTACAAACTAACAGAACACACAAAAGTCTTCTAGATCTAAGTCCAAAATTTTGGATAAAACACAAAAACGAGATACAATTTTTTTTGTTAGATTTTTATTTTCTACATTTTTTTTGTTGAGTTTCTCAAGGTAACAACAATCCAAGACTTAGAATTGTAGGAATAATTCTAAATGTGGTTGTTAATACCAAATGATATAGAATCTAACCTATGAAGATGAAGACTAACCTAAAGAAGCAACACAATCCGAGAATAAAAAACAAGAAACAAACTTAAAATATGTAATAAAGTAAAGGATAGGTAACTTGATACAAGAGTCTATGAATAACTAAGAACTAAAGGATGTATCAAATCCAAAAACCTCAAGATTCATAGAAACAAGCACCAAGTTCCTACGTTGACTTAAGAGGGAATCACTTGACCTCAAAACCCATGTTTCGAAGCCAAAAGATCAACACAAGTGAAATCCACACTTGCCCTAGTTAAACTCTCACAAAAGAGAAAAGTATTTCAATGTTCATTACATATCAATAATCAACTAACTAGAAAATGACCTAATAAGGGACTATATATAGTTTATTACAAAAGAAGACAAAATGACCAACATGCCCTTAATGAGAGGGGTGGCCTTGTTGTGTGAATACACCATACACAATCTCTAAAATACCCTTAAAGAAGGAGCGGCCATGTAGTGTTTAGAATTGAAGAATGGACGCCTCTTTAATGCTCTTAAAATTGTGGCTCCTCAAGCTTCAAAACGTAAGGGAAATGAACACTCCAAATCCATGGTTCTTCAATCTTCAAGACGTGAATTCCCTTAGGAATCTCGGGTATGCATCAAGGAAAGCCGCCAAGAAATCTTCCGCACTCTCCCTTGTTCTATTAAGTGCTCAAAATGCTCTCTCCGTGCATGCTCTAGTGTCCTCGAGGTGGCCAAAGCTTGAGTCTTTCTGTGTTGGCCACCAATGATGTCATCAAAAGTGATGATGGTCATTTAGCTTGTATCATCCTCCCCTTCTTGAAAAAGATTCAACCTTGAATCTATACCTTGTAAAATCAAAGAAAGGACAAGCAAGCATAACATCCCCATGGCATGAGGGTTAGGATTAGTACAACAATAACATCATCATGCCAAAGTGGTACACACTTGAAATATAATCACGAATCCTTTGCATTAGTCATGAAAAGCTTAGTATAAATGTCACAAAGAGAGTGGCTATAACAATACCAAGAGATAATAAAACTACAAAGGTCATAATGTCATCATCAATCTCCAAAGGTAAGAATACCTTCATCATAAGATCCATAAGACAAAATTGTTCCTTTATCTCTTTAGTAGTCCATACCAAGAATGGTGCATTAATTGAAGTTAAAGTCCACGAAAAACATATAGCAATGTCACTCAAACAAGTGGACCAACCAACAAATATCCTACATTCCCTTAAGGTTGATCCAAAACTAATATGGGTGGCATCATAAGTATAGAGGTAGTATAGAAAGGAATCAAATGTAAAGGTATTATCCAAGGTGCTATCATTTATGATAATGCTATTTGGCTCAAAATACTCAGCACGAGATGTACACAAGGATGAAATCAAAGTATTTAAGTACAAATTCTTCCTTTCGGGAAATTCATGCCAACATACGATGTATATTCAACAAGATCATGAATATCATCGTATGCATAAAGGTAATTAAGAAAGATGCTAAGGACACTATTCCCATCAAAGATGTATTCATACTTAGGAACACACAAAGAGATAGGGACACATTGTAAACATGTTGGACCTCTCTTTTTTCCAACAACTTCCTGAGGGAAGGTATTCCATCAAGGGAGCCATGCAATTTGGGAGATTAGAGAAACTACAATACAACAAATCAATCCAAGACAAGTAGTTTTCCCAAAAGCTTTATTTCCCTCTACTAATGATGTTAAACATGCTCCCAAAATTCCCACAAGATACTTTACATTGTCCAACCTTATGAAGGTGACAAAAAGCCTTTAACATCCTTGGACTCATCAAAAAATGAGAATTTCACTTGGCATCCACAATTTGTGACAAATATAGATGTAGGCACATAAATAATATCCTAAAGAGGCAATGACACAATTACCTTAGGCTCCTCAACCATGAAACCACTTTTGAGAATGGGGTTTCCAATCAAAACCAAGTCACAAACAAGGGTATCATGAGAAGGGAATTTATCCAAAGTGTTTTCAAGAAGGAATTCTTTTCTTGACCTACAAGTAGTGATACCTTGATCAAGAGTGGAAACACTCAATGGTGAACTCTCTAGGCTCCTCTTATTACTCCTCTTCATTAATGAACACTTAAAATTATTTGAAATTACTTCCAGGCACAACTTAGGTCTGTCAAGTGAATTATAAATCCCCAAGAAAGATGTTCCATCATAGGGAAAGATACCAACATCCATAATCAACCTTTGCTTGTCTTCTTGACCAAGAACCAAGTTTGTTGTATTGCAATTTCCATAACCTAATAAGTCACTAGGTCAAATAGGAGAAGTAGCCAAGAACATTGGTCAAGGCTATACTCATTTTTCCATAAGGTGCCATCCTTACAATTAGGCATACCCCCTATACAATCATTAGTAGCATCATAAACAAGAAGATGGAAGAGAAAGATGTCATACAAGTCAACTTCAACTATGGTGTCCTTATGCATGTACCCACTAGTTTTAAGTTTATCACCATTAGTATGCTCAACATAGGAAGCACACAAAGAAGAAGTAGATGGAATTTCTAAACAAATATCATTTTCTTTTTCAAAGAAGCATTCCTTAAGTAGACACAAACCACCATTAACATCAAAGGGATCACAATCAAAATAATTTTTCAAAGAACAATCAATAATCAAGTTTCCTATACATTCAAGTAATTAAAGTATTTTTCACCCGATTGACCACTCTTCACAACATTCTCATTTCCACAATTTCTATGAGCAACAATACGACTCTCATCACACAATATGCTCAAAGAATCATCTTCAATCTCATGATCAAATATATCAACATCATGACTAACATGAGACTTATCAATCACACCATATATATGCTCATGTAGTGGATTACAGTCATGAGTAAGTTGATCATTGTACACACCCTCATTAGTTGTTGGCAACTCACATGCTAACATAGACTCATCTTGGTTTTCACAAGGGTCAACTAGTGTATGAATACTCACATTACTTGGCAATGGAAACTTATTCATGTTACAAGTGCTAGCACTAGGTGGACACAAATTGATCTCACAAGAAGAATTAATTCGGTCATCTATAGGATCAGCTAGTACTTGTGCACTTCTAATAAAATTTGATCACCACAAAACCTATCAATACCAAGAGTATCACAAAGGGAAAACTCATGTACTTCTTCTTTAGGCAAACCAACAACTACACCCACTTGGCCACTACTAGCCACATCATAACATTCAAAGTTTATAGGAGTGTAGGAGATAGTATTTTTACCTTATATCTCACATGAGTTCTGCCCTTCATTTTTGTGTGTGTCATGGTAGTCCACTTGCTTCTTTGGGAAGCTCTCATAACAAGGGAGTTTCTCAAGACATCTTCCTTGGACCATTGATGACAAACCCCCTTTGATTGATGTCATATTCGTTTATATCCTTCCAAAGCTTATTTTCATTCTTTCCATGATACGGTTGGAAGCTCCAATAAAGGTCCTAATAGCCTTGTTAGTGTTTTCATCCATGGTACCTAAGAAAAGACATTAACAAGACAAAAAAGCACGTTAGCTTAAAAAGTATTCTCACCACACTCTCACATCTTTGGTTACCTCACACTTGGCTTCACAAGTGTTGACAGTCGGCTTTTAATCCATGAGAAATTGAGGGGTGAGTCTACTCTTATCCGTAATAGATTTTTTTTTTGAAAGACTTAATGAAATCTTGTTCGAACTTGAGCGAAGAAATACAATGAATCACAAATTAAAAAAACATACAAAGAAAGAAGATGTGAAGAAACGGATTCAAAACTAACTCACAACCTAGTGGGTAATTACTAGTTTGTCAATTAGTACTAGAATCAACAAAATGAAACCAAAGAAACAAGAAATAAAACCAAGAATCCATAATTTGAGCCTAAAATGAGTTGGGAAAATGATGATGTGGTAGCTTATGGTTGGTTGAGATTTTTGAAAATTTGTTGTTTTCCAACTTTGAATTTTTTATTAATCTTTAACAAAAGAGGTGTAGTTTCAGTTTTGAAGGGAAAAATGCAAGAATTGGAAGCTTTTTCAAGCTCAAACGGGTTTGAATTTTAAATGGTCCCCTCTTGTACATTCCTTTGTACTTGATTATTCTTTTTGTTATTTTCTTCTTTTGGAAGACTTGGAATATTCTTTGAGCAAACAAGTACTAAACCCTCTTTCTTCCTTTTTCTAGATCAAACAATACCTTTTGAATGTTCTTCTTAAAGGATATATGAAGAACATGAAGAACACCAAGAACATTCAAAAGTTTGACCATGGTTGACCTTCAAGTAAATGACCTAAAAATTTAATAATTTTTGTTTCCTTATGTTCACGTTGGATTTCTAGACATAACCAATACATAATTAAGCCGCCAATCACAACAAATTTAAGTATCCACCCTTCAAGTTTTTTCAACCTTCAAGCACAACAACAGTGATACTCCAAACAACCCGAGTCAAGCTCAAATTCTAGATCTAAACCCTATTGGTGTTATGAAAAAAGAATCTAACACTTGAAACTAAAAAACACGCAAAAATCATCTAGATCTAAGTCCAAAATTTTGTTCAAAATACAAAAATGGAATTATCAATTTTTTTGTGAGATTTTTTATTTTCTACACTCTTTCTTGTTGATTTTTTCTCAAGGTAACAATAATCCAAGACTTAGAATTATAGGAACAATTCTAAACGTGGCTCTTGATACCAAATGATGTATAAGCTAACCTATGAAGATGAAGACTAACCTAAAGTAGCAAAAACCCGAGAATAAAAAACAAGAAACAAACTCAAAACATGCAATAAAGTTAAGGATAGGTAACTTGGCACAAGAGTCTATGAAGAACTAAGAACTAAAGGATGTATCAAATCCAAAAACCCCTGGTTTCATAGAAATGAGCACCAAGCTCTTACATGGACCCAAGAGGGAATCACTTAACCTTAAAAAACCTTATTTATAATCCAAAATATAAAAACAAGTGAAATCAACTCTCTTCCCTGGTTATACTCTCATAAGAGAGAAAAGTCTTTCAATGTTCATTCCATATCAATAATCAACTAACTAGAAAATAACCTAATAAGGGACTATTTATATTCTATTACAAAAGAAGACAAAATGATCAACATACCCTTAATGAGAGGGGTGGTCTCTAAAATACCCTTAAAGAAGGTGTGGCTATGTAGTGTTTGGACTTGATAAATGGGTCGCCTCTTCAATTCTCTCAAAATCATGGCTTCTCAAGCTTCAAAACTTAAGGAAAATGAAAACTCCAAAGTCGTGGTTCTTCAAGCTTCAAGTCGTGAATTCCTTTAGGAATCTTGATTTAGCATCAAGGAAAGCCCCCAAGAAATCTTCCACTCTCGACCTTGTTATATTGAGTGCTCAAAATTGGTCTCTCTATGCCTGTTCTTGTGTCTTCGATGTGGTCAAAGCTTGAGTCTTTATGTTTTTTCCTCCAAGGATGTCCTCAAAAGTTATGATGGTCGTTTGGCTCGTATCACATGTGCCCCTCACAACCAGAGAGTTACCCATAATCACTCCCCTAAAAGCATTTTATAACATAATGGGTATAAGAATAAAATTTTGCTCACTCTCACAATGAATTCACAAGTTAAACATAATGAACCATAGGCTTACCTTAGTGTAGTGCTCGACTAATATCAGCATGTTAAGGCTAAGGATCAAATAGATCTTTTCAGGTTGTAATGCAGGCTAACGGACTGGTAGGAACTCTTTTGGAATAATGGCTATCTTTCCTAAGAACTTTAATACATCACTGTATACAATTGAAACCACTCTCTAATAACCAAATTACACCACTTTTTTCTACCCCATTCTTTTGTTTTCACCCCATCTTATTATCCTCATCTACATACACTATGGTGCGAGTATTTTATGCACAACTCATTAAATTTGAATAAATTTTTATTGTTTTCATACTCAACTCCCCCCACAACATATTTTATTTTTTTTAACACCAGTAACTATCACTTTTGGGGCTTCAATTTCAACTTTTCCCTCTTAAATTTCACACTCCTTAACTCATTAATTTTACACTAAAGTTCTTAGGAGTTTATTTAATCAAATGAAGGTTTATCAAAGAAGGTATTAAGCTACAAATGAGGCTACTAAAGAAAAAACTAAAGTCTCAATGGGGTTGACTAGGATTATGCACAGGGGTAGTAAAAAAGAGGTATAAAATAAGGCTATAAAAGAAATGCCTATATCATCTCTTAAAACCACACTCTTTATTTTGCTCTTCTCACACACAAGGAAAGTTCTAGACAACACATGCAACAAGGAATATACAAACACCTCATACATATATGGCACATGCTCAATTCCAAGTAGTATCATCAAAGACTCTTAACTAAATGATCACATGAATTCAACTTTAAGCCAACAAGTACAAGAGTCATAAACATGAGCGTAAGAGTATCAAAAGTAGTAATTCACATAATCAACATGCTTTTAAAACCAAAAAACTTTTATCATGCTGTAAAATATAGCACCAATAAGAATATCCCACTTCTTCCTAGCACAAAAATTTTAAATTTACCCTAAAAATAGGAATTTCCCCACCCCCACACTTAAAAAAATACTTTTTCCCCAAAGTATACTTTAAAAATAGAGATAGAAATACTTCCCGAGGCCTTTAGGTCTAACCAGTATCATCTTTATACATCAAGAGGATCCTGGGATCCCATACTTAGTCTTTTCCATTCTACTTAGCTCAGGTTTCCAGTACTCAAACTTCCAATCAACTGGTGACTCAACAACATAAAAACCATGTGAAGTAAAAAAAACTACAAAAAACTAAATATAAAACATACCTACTTAACTTGGATTGCCTTCCAAGAAGCGCCTGATTTAGTGTCGCGACACGGCCTAACTCAACTTAACAAAGTTCCTTTATCCTTTTCCTCACACTGAGGCCATCTTTTTATTTTTTCCTAACCTCTTGAGTGTGAATTCTCAAGGTCAACAAATTTTTCTACTATATCGTTTTCAGGCTCATCAATCTGCATCATGTTAGGCTTAGGTGGTTATGGCTTAGGTGCTCAATGATGGTATCCGAAGAAGTATTTTATGGTATAGGCTCCACCATCCCACATTTATCCCCTTTAATCAGAGTAATCATGCACAAGTCATTATACTGGGATAGTGTGTTAAGTAGTTTGTACACTTTAAAAACTACCTATTCATTCTCCAACCTTATTTTAAGTGTACCCTCTCTCACATCAATTAAAGCTCCTCCCGTCACTAAAAATGGACGTCCCAAGATAATTGGTACCTATTCGTCTGCCTAAAAATCTAGAACAACAACGTTAGCAAGAATAATAAATTTACCAATCTTTATGAGAACATCTTCTATAACTTCTTCTGGATGGGATATGGTCTCGATTACCAATTGTAATAGCACATAGTTGGGTCTAGGCTTTCCTAAGCCCAATGTGTTGAACAAAGAAAGGGGCGTCAAGTTGATACTTTCCCCTTAATTACTAAGTTCCTAAACCACCTCACTGTTGCCAATCTAAATGGGGAGAGTGAACTTTCCAGAGTCCTTTAGCATTTTCAGTATCTTTTGAGTAACCAAAAAACTACACTCCTCCGTGAGTGCTACTGCCTCCATATCTTATAACTTAACGCTATTAGCCACCATATACTTCAAGTACTTAGCATACTTGGGCATTCTTTCCAAAATATCTAAAAGAGGTAAGTTAATGTTTAGCTCTCTGAACATATTAAAGAACTTCTTGAAGCACGCATCTTTCTTTGCCTTAATATGCTTCTGCGGGAAAGGTATTTTTGGGATATTTTTCACTTCTTAAGAAGCTTTATCTTTCAATTAATTAGACTTTCCCAACTTTTCAGCAATTCTGCCTTTACCTATTCAGTTACTACATTAACATCTATCTTCGTAGTTGCCTTTGTAGGTTATTCATTAAGCTTTTTACCACTTCTCAAAGTGATTGCCATTACTTGTTTTGGGTTTTTTGTATATCCTAGCAAACCACTTTGAGGTCTAGTAATTATCATCTGTTGTAACTTTCCCAACTACTTCTCTAAGCTTCTCGTGGCCGCTTGTTGGTTCTTTACATCTGCAATAAACTATGTTTGATTAGTTAGAATCTCTTTCATCATCTTTTCCAAGTTGCTAGTTGACTAATTTCCTTGTTCTTGTGGTTTTTGAATTTGCTTCTTTTGGGCATTCCACAGCTGATTCAGTTGCTAAGTCTACCACTTCATATTGTAGGCATTCCCATAATTCAGTCACCTTTCTGAAAAGCTCTCCAAAAGTGAGAGTTAAACTGAGTACCTCTATCTGAAATGATAGACAATGGGACTCTATGCAATCTAACCAAATCTCTACTATAAATCTTGGCATAGTCCTCGGCTGAATAAGAAGAATGAACTAGTAAGAAATGAGATGATTTGGCCATTCTATCTATAATCACCCATATCGAATCATTCTGGCAATGCGTACGAGGCAAACCTATCACCAAATCTATGTTCACCTCTTCCCACTTCTAAGTGGGAATACTGAACTCCTGCAATGTACCACTAGGCTTTTGTGTTTAACCTTGACTTGATGACAGTTAAAACACTTAGCTACATACTCTACAATATCCTTCTTCATACCACTCCACCAATAGATTTCCCTCAAATTATGGTATATGTTAGTGGCTCCTGGGTGTAAATAGTAGCACCCACCATGCTTTTCTTCGGAAATTTATTGTCTCAAATCATCAACACATGGCACACAGCCTACCTTGACACCACAAAACACCAACTTCTCCTTGGGAGAAAACCTCTATAATCTGATCTCTAACTGATTCCTTCAACTAACCCAAACTGAAATCCTAATCCTGATTTTCTTTTATTTCGGCAACCAAAGAAGATTCTAAACAATTCAAAACCTTTATACTACCCTCAGCTAAATCAACCAACAGTACACCTAATCTAGAAAGTAGATGGACCTCTCTAAGTAACTTCTTCTTATCATTCTCAACATGAGCAGCACTACTTATTAACAATCTACTAAGGGTGTCTGCCACTATATTAGCCTTGGCCAAATGATACAACACACTCATATCATAATCTTTTAACAACTCAAACCACTTTCTCTGACAAAGATTTAAATCCTTTTGCGAAAACACATACTACAAAATTTTGTGATCCTTGAACACATCAACATGAACTCCATAAAGATAATGCCTTTAAATTTTCAAGGAAAAAACAATAGCTGCCAACTCATATCATGGGTAGGATAATTTTTATCATGATGTTTAAGTTATCTAGGGGCATAGGATATGACCTTACCTCTCTGTATCAATACACAAGCAAGACCAACTCTGCAACCATCACAGTAAACAAAAAACCCATCTAAACTATCTGGTAAAGACAAGACTGGGGCTGAGGTAAGTCGAGCCTTCTACTCCTGAAAAACTCTTCTCACATGAATCTGATCACAAAAATTTGTCTTTCTTCTAAGTCAATCGAGACAAGGGAGATGAAATAGATAAAAACCCTTTAACAAACCATCTGTAATAGCCAGCCAAGTCTAAGAAACTCTTAGTACCTGATGGAGAGATAGTTCTGGTCCAGTATCTCACTTCTTTAGTCTTTTGAGGGTCAACTCTGATACCATCAACAGTAATAATAAGGCTAGGGAAATCTACTAATCTTCTCCAAAACTTACACTTAATGAATTTGGTGAATAACTGATGGGCTCTAAGAGTCAGCAATACAATTCTAAGATGGTCTGCATGATCACTTTCACTATGGGAATAGACAAGAATATGATTAATAAAGACTATGATGAACATTTTCAAGTATTACTTGAAAAGTTTGGTCATCATGTCCATGAAAGCTGTTGGGGCATTTGTTAGTCCAAAACACATAACTAGGAATTTGAAGTTACCCTAGTGAGTTCTGAAGGCTTTCTTCAAAATGTCACATTCTCTGACTCAAAGTTGATAATAGCCAGATCTAAGGTCTATCTTAGATATATAGTTGGCACCCTAAATTTGGTCGAACAAGTCATCAATCTTAGGGAGTGGATACTTATTCTGGATTGTGACTTTGATCAACTAATGGTAATCGATGCACATTCTGAGAAAATCATCTTACTTACGTACGAAAAATACTAGAGTGCCCCATGGTGAAATATTGGGTCTAACGAATCCCTTATCTAAGAGATCTTTCAATTATTCTATTAACTCTTTGAGCTCATCTAGATACATTCTGTAAGGTAGAATAGAGATAGGCTAGGTATCTGGAAGACGATCTATTTCAAAGTCAATTTCTCTTTCGGGAGGAACTTCGAGTAGATCTTCAAGGAAGACATCTAGAAATTCCTTTACAACTAAAACTGAATCCAGATTGGGGGTCTCATAATTAAAGTCTTTGACTTGAATAAGATGGTAAGCATATCCCTTAGATATCATCCTTCTCGCTCTAAGATATGAAATAATCTGACCCACTAAGTACTGAAGTACTATCCCTCCATTCAATAATAGGTTCATTGGGAAACTTAAACTAAATGACTTTATTTCTACAGTCAACTGAGGTTTAACATGAATGGAGTCAATCCATGCCAAGAATCACATCAAAATTAGTCATCTTTAACTCCGCAAGATCAACTGAAGTGACTTTCTGAGTTACTATAATCGGGAAATTTTTATGTACCTATCTGGATATAATAGATTTACCCACTGAGGTAGACACTGAGAAAGGCTCTGCTAATATTTTTGGACTAACACATAAATTGACAGCTACATAAGGGGTTACAAAAGAAAGTTAAGATCCGGGATCTAACGAAACATGCACATAAAGATGAAAAACTTGCAACATACCATAACTACGTTAGTAGAACTTTCCTAATCTTATCGGGATTGAAGTGCATATAGTATATTCTAGCATTGCACACTAGTCACACTGGAAGTAGGGCCTTGCTGAGATGGGCGATCTGTGAGTGCTGCTGAAGAAGTATTCTAACCCTGTTGGCGATCTTTTTTGCTCCTCTACGCCACCACAATACACTCTCGGATCTTATGGCCTGGCTTTCCATATCCAAAACACGCATCACCACCATTCTTACACATGCCCTGATAATTCCTACCATACTTCCCACAGAGCAGATTAGTACAACTACTGTTCACACTATCTTGGGACTTAGAACCTAGTGGTCGGTCCTGAAAACACCATTCAAGAACTTTGGCACTGGCATACTAGCTTACGATAGAGATGGGGCTAAAAATTTTTGATAAAACTAAAAATGGTTACCACCCTCTCACCTCGGTTGAGAAAAGTCAAAGCTATCTATTCTAGCCCTCAAATTCTCTCTCTCTCTCCTTAAGATTTTATTCCTTAATCTATTAAGCATGAACCATAATCCTCGATAGGTTCATATCCTTAATTAGCATGGTAATTCTACAATCCTTAACCACACTATCAGCTACACCAGAAACAAACTAGCTCATTCTAGACCTATTATAAGCCACTATCGAAGGAGCATACCTCGCCAGCTGAGTGAACTTAAGAGAGTATTCCTTCACACTCATATTACCCTACTTTAAGTTAATGAAATCAAGAACCTTTGCTTCCCTTAACTCTAATGGAAAGAACTGGTCTAAGAAAGTCATGGAAAACTCCTCCCACTCAACAGGCCCTGCCTCAACTCCCCAATCCTCCTTCCACTGCTTATACTATGTATAGGCTAATCCTATAATAGGTAAGAAGCAAACTCTACACTCTCTATTAAAGTGGTAACCATGATATCATTCACCTTCTGAACCATATCAAGAAACTCCTGTGGATCCTCCTCAGACTTGAATCTCGAAAACGAAGGGGGATTCATTTGGGTGAAATCTCAAATCCTAGCTGCAGTGGTATTTACCACTGGGTTAGCTGGGGAAACAACCTTCTAGTTATTCTGAGAAGCTACTAATTGAGCTAAGGTAGTGAATTTAGCTCTAAACTGAGCATGCGAGACATGCTCATTTAAGGGATCTTCCTGAATAGGCTGAGGTGAGGGTTGATTTCTTTTGGTAGGCATTGTCTATAAACGGAAGAAAGAATGATTTAGAAAGAGAGTTTTAAATAGATCTTATGCTCATTAGCACGACATAAATACTGATAGAAGGGAAACTTTTCTTAAGATGTCTTGTAGCCTCTTGTCTATAAGTTTGACGTGTTTTAGACCCATGCACAAGACTCTACTCAATGCGGCATTCAGACTCCCTAGGAAACTATAAAAGCATAGGTTCTGGTACCAAGATTTGTCATGACCCAAGGCTACCCCCTAGTTGTGACAATGATGTTTTCGGTCACAAGTGACCACAAGCTAACCCGTGAGATGGTACCTACTATGAGCACTGAATAAACAGGCAATAAAACATGTATGCAGAAGATAGACTAATAATGTCAAAATCAATCTAAAAATTGAAAGCATGATTCAATCACAAGTCTGTAAACATTTGATAACAATACTGAAAATGCAACTAACAATATTGATAAACTGACTAGCTATCTAACTGACTATCTGAATGTCTGAAAGCATCTAAAGTGACTGAGGAGTTGATCGGACAGGCCCCAACTAACTCCAACTGACTAACAAAAATAAAATATAGAAATAACTAAATAAACATAACAAGTCCTCTATATATAAGAACTCACCACTATGGTTGTTGCTGAAGCACTGGACTATCTAAGTGTGGTTGAGAAACTAAGCATTTGAATCAATGATATAAGACATCATAGCATAAAGAAGAGTATATGGTCAGTAGTTTGAATTTACTGGTATATGACATGAGGTTAGGATGATATACATGGGTTACTATACGCATGAAATATGGAATAACTGAATAGCATGAGATAACAGAACATAAATGCATGGGAAATGAAATATCTGAGAATGCAAGACCAAACATATATATATATGTACATTTCTAAAATAATTTGTAAACTAATATGCTGAAATCTGATAGTTGAATGACTACTCTGTATGCTTTGCTCAAGCAAACCTGAATTAAATTCTTTACTAAATACTGACTGAGACCATGGGAGGTATCATCTAACCGACATGTCTTAATCTAAGCTAATCAGGGTACAACCTTTAACCCTAATTAGAAGGGTGTCAGTAACATGTCACGGGTTCTAACACTGGCTATATGGATCCACTCATCTGATGTCCTAAAAGACTAGGGAGTCAATCCTAAGCGGGGGGTGACCTTAAAGAGAGTGTCAGTCCTATACTATTGAGTGACATCTCATAATTCTATGCTGGCTACGTAGTTTTGGAACTTAGGGACTGCTGCTAAGGACCCAGTCCGAACTGACGGGTGAGCCTCTATCCCTAGAATTTTTCAGCGCTAAATCCTACTCTCAACTTAATGACACTGACTATTGGTCTGAGCTAAGTTTAACTGAACCAACTAATGATCATGATACTGACTGAATGCCAATGTTCATGGTTTATTTGAAATTATTCTAAAATTTTTGAAATTATGTAAACAACTAGGTATTGGGTGTTCATAACCCACTAGGACTGAATGAATATAACAATGAGGACATATAAAAACTTTGAAAAACCATAATAGAAAATCATTATTCAAAATCCATCACTTTAGAATTTCCTCAAATACATGGAGATTAAGACTTTAACATGAGGATGCTTTTAAACATGATGAGACAACATGATTACATGACAAAAACCATAAATTAAGGGTTTATATTGAACTACATAAACATGATACGGGAACTACAAAAAAACATACTATAATCCATTCAACTTGAAAACAATTATAATCTTAACTTGAAATTGAAATAACAAGATATTCATGGAGATAGTTCAATATAATCATGTAAAAACTCTTAATTTGAATTCAAGAAGGGTTCTTGGACTCCATGGGTGAAAAAGGCCTATGGTTACACATACCTTAAACCCTTAATCTTGAAAGAAAAACACCAAATCTTGATGCTTTCTTGAAGGTTCTTGGATTTGGAAACTTGAATTCTTGATTTCCTTGGAGAGAAAGTAATGGAAATTGATGTTCTTCGGAGGTGAATAGGGTTTCTTTGAGAAGAGAATTGGGGAAGATGGTCAAATAATTCCCTAATTAGCATAATAATTCATAGATTGATGAATTGAATGAAGGGGAAATCACACAAATGCTCCTCAAGCAATTAAATTCATAACTAAAATGCAATTTATAGGGTCACCGCGATACGATGAGGGTTCCATCGCTATTACAAATGCATTGCAGCCCTATCAGGATGAGCTACTGGAATCATGATCTAAACATGACCCAATCCTCATCCAAAAAATCCAAAAAATTCAATACTTCTCCGAGAAATACTCCTTACACCCCTGAACATAAATTAACTCAAAAACTAACATCTCGGGGTTAGGAAGACCAATTTAAAATCATCAAAGTTAAGAGGCCTTAAAAATGAGTAAGACACCAAAACTTAGTGAAATATTTAGGTCTTAAGACTCTTATGCATGCAACTAGAAGCTGAACTAAGCTAAGAATAATCGGGGTATTACAATAGCCCAACAAAGGTTTATGTTGAATCCTAATAGAATTCACTGACTTGTGGAACTCAGGTGCAGTAATTAATAGGCAAAAATTAGAAAAGTAAATGGGGGATTTGAATAGAAATATCGAACAAGGATAAAAAATCAACTTCGATTGTAATTAGTATTGGTGAACACTAGGATTGTGTTCCCCTGGGCTTCTCAACATCATAGGATTATCTTTCTTTGTTGAACCAACATGATACCTTATATGCAGAATCTAATAAGTTATTTACCATCTACAGTCTTTTGGAGGAAAAAATGGAACTCACCCTTTACCTTTTGAGTTCTCAGGATGTCACTTACTGAACCTTTTCTTGATCCCAGTTAACTATTACCTTTTGATTCTATATTATTTAGATGATAGCTAATTATCTTACTTAGATAATACCTAGTAGTATGGATCAACTGTTAAACTTTAAATTACTATAGTGATTATATTTTCCTAGTTAGTACTCTTTTTGAGTTAGTAGTAACAATCTAGCCGGGATATTAATGTTGGCCACCACTAAAATAACTAAAATAGCTATTGGCTTAGAACAAAATAGAACTTCCCTACTTCGTCAATGTGTTGGGGTTTGTACAACCCTAGCTATGGGTTTTTGGCCACTCATGCTTGTGAAATAATCAATAACATTGATGATCTAAAGCACAGATGAAATCACAATAATAAGAAGTAGAAAAACCCAAAACCGTAACTAAATTAATCAACTGAAATCAATTCAAGAGAATTCCAAAACCAAAGTCAGATCTCGAAATAAAAATATGTTTGTAAGTATCAAGAGTGCATTTTTTTTACTAAAATACCCATACAGGGTTTTCATAGTACATGAGAAAACCCTAAAATTAAAGCCTAAACTAAATTGGATAAAAAAGGGTCGGTGGCTACTTGTGGTCACTACATGCGCCCTGACCCTGAGCGCAGGTATTACATGGTGCATGTACGGTGGGTACAAGTGGTGACCGCAAATGTAAGAACCAAAAAATCCTGCAGGCTAGCTCTCGGGATAGTGGACTTCTGACACTTGCTTTGCCCACATGTGGTACACATGTACTACATACAGTCCACATGTTGACTATGCAGTGTCATGAGTCATCTTTCAACTCTTCTTTAATTATCGCACATGCATTCATCACGAACAGGTCGGATAGTATCCGACTATCCATAATTACTCCAATAAGTATCCAAAAACACCTTTTTTATCTTTTTTCATGAACTTAGCATCCAAAACATTATTTCCTGCAAAACATACCTAAAATGCATCATATTTAACAAAACAACCTCAGAAACTTGCATATTTTCAAAGTTTTAAGCATCAAAAGTGTTAAATTTATATAGCACATCAACACCCTCAACTTAGAATGTTTGCATGTCCTAAGGAAACAAAACACAACAAAATAAAAACGACGCTTAACTAGGAGAATATAAGTTATCCAAGGTAGATAATCAACACTTTAAGCTTAAAACACAATACCCCCAATCTCACTTTTCAAAACTAACTGCATATAAACATGAAGCACAACAATGTGAAACATTAGGTTCAAGATATGTCATTACATTAGAAACAGACAACCATGCATATATACAAGTTACACTACCCAAAACAAGTAAATAGCTAGCAATATGACTCATGTTTCCTCACAACAAAGATGTCCCACTCACTCATATGAAATAATGAATGTAAATGCAGGGATTGACAAGAGACACTCACATTTAGAAGTGAAGTTCCAATTAATGTGAATCAAATTTCATACGCTTGCCCTTATTTTCTTTACTTAGTATTCAGACAATAAAGTTAGGATCACTATTGGAACTTTCTCAGCTTATAATATAGGCTTGGGGGATGTTATGGTACATATGGACATATTAAGTAACTATGCCTCCTGGGCACTGTACTAACTTTAGGGTCTCACTTATTACCTAATTTTCTTTTTATTCCTACCTTATATCTCCCTTTTTATTCTTTATTGCACATTCAGGTTGGCTGTGGTCTTTATTTTTTTTTATCATTTTTTCACAATTTTTTTCTTTTTCTACCATACCCATCCCTACTAACTTTTTCTCTTATATTACCCTTCTACATAATAACTTGACACTACGCACCCCTATGATAGCCACCCTCAACATTGGCATTTTGCCTAAGTTGAGGTGTACAATGTCCAAAGAGGACCAGGGCCAAAGCAGGTCTAATGTAATACAAATGGGAAGAAGAATGGTGAATAAAGAAAAATAGGCTATAAGGCTCAAAACAGGTATCAAGGGAAACTATTTCACATAGGAAGGTCATTTTGGCTAAAAGTGGACTAAAATCAAAAGTGGCCTATGATCCTTTCCGAACCGACTATCCTTCAACCTTAGCAAGACTAACCGGGCAAGTTCTAAATTTGACATACAAAGGGAACTAAGTAGCATCTTACACACACATGGAACAGAGACAATTTTAATACCTACTACCTATCTGGTTTATGCAATTGTTAGCAAATGATTATTATGTCCCTAATCCAAGTGCAATAAAAAGATCCACAATTTCACACATATATACTTTCACTAAATTCTAAAACACAAAATTTTGGAGGGGTATCATTTTTCTTAAAAATCAATAAATACATGATAACTACCCTAAATACTTAAAAGTCTCCTAATTACACAAAACATATCATAACACAAAACAAAACACAATATGACAGAAATAAACCTAGACATGTCGATTCTATAACCAAACCACTATTGATAGGAAAAGAAGTATGGCAACAAAAAACCCGCGACAGCTATGGTACATCCCATCACAAACTAAAAACTATCCACTATCTCCAATGCACTAAAATAATAGAAAACAAAGAAAATATGGACATACATGGGACCTTTTAGGCATCTATGTCATGATCTACCCAAGACGGGGGAATACTCATTGGCGGGGTCTATGGTGGTGTTGGCACACTATGAGAAGATGTACCCACAATTAACTTGGCATGCCTCTGCCTATTAACATCTATAGTCTCTGTCGAATCATGGGTGGAACTTTTTAGGGATTGCGTATAAGGTATGCCGAGATTCTGCAGGTCCTTGTCTCAACTTCTCTTGGTCCCAAGTACAGGGACTGCCAAATCATCCATCTTGAATAAATCAAAGTATCTGATGACTAAATAATTAGGAATACAACTAGAGGGATGATTAATATGTGGATCTTAGTGAGTGATCATACCTCTTTTCATAAGAATCCACCTGATCCCTCATATGTCCTTGATCCAGCGTCTCAATCTCTACAAACAGATCTACATAAATCTCTACAAAGCATTAATACGTGCATGTAAATCAACATGTAACTCTAACATAGTATCTCTGTGTGCAGAAAGTAGTCTAGCCATAGTTGTCTCTATTATAGTTTGAACCCATGGACGGATCTTCTCATTTAAAATAGCTACCTCAGTCTCAACAATCGGTAGAGAGTGGCCGTCACTTTTCCTTAATACCTAGTATATCTGGCACATTGACCTTTGTAACAACATCCTCATCAATAGTGGAAATCACAGGCACTACTTGGATATCATCTAGCTATTGCACTATCATACACACCTCAAAAAATACTTGCTTATCATTCAGTTTGAATGTGATCTTCCCTAAATCCATATAAATCAACACTATACCAATAGATAGAAAGGGCCTGCCTAATATACTAGGAGTTTAACAATTCACCTGATAATCAAGAACCATGAAATTAGCAGGGAACATAAGGGATGCCACCTACTTCTACGTCACACAAAACACCTACTGATTTTCTCTTAGATGAGTCAGCCATCAATAGTTTTATGGAAGTGGGTTTGAGTTCCCACATACTCAATATCTTGTACACAGCCAATGACATTACATTTACTCCTGATCCTAAGCTACATAAAGCCTGCTTAACATTTAACGGCCTAATAGAACTCAGAATGGTGACTACTCTGGGATTATTCTTGTTTTCTACTAACAGTAAGAAAGGGGTCGCATTATAAGGGTTCACATGATCATTGGTATTGACGACCCAATCCTCACCACTATTATACTCAAAATCATCATCACCCCATGTCGACTTCTCAAACTCTGCCTTAGGTGTCTCACCACTCTTAGTGTTATCAATCTTTAACTCCTCAATAGTAGGTATAGAGGGATCATTGGCACCATAATTAGTGGTGATAGCTATAATGACTTATAATTGGTGGACTCTAAAATTTTTCACTCATAAGAGTAACAAGCTATTTTTATTTTACCATAACAGACATTTTCCCGAACTAGTGCTCCAACTGCTTGATAGTAGTGTCATAAGACTCCACCTTCTAGGTCATCCCTGAAATATTAGTCTTAATCTCCTTAAGTTTGTTCTCCTGATTTCTTGACACTTTATAGTTTGGTCATGTAACACCCCAAATCTGGTACCCCAGATACTACACGGTGCTAATAGTCTCGAAAAACCACTAGCTAACCCATGACTGATATTTATAATTGAGCACAGAATAATAGTTATATTGTAATAATAATATAACTAAAATAAATACAGAAATCTGCCATAAGGTTCAAAACTAAAACATAATTGATAACGCGGTATAATAATACCAAAACTGAAATAACTGTCTGAACATACTATAGTCTGAACATCTAGTCTAAAAGCCTCTAAACAATCTGAATAAGGAGTTGATGGGACATATCCCCAACTAACTCCGTCTACTAAAAACTAAATTGAAATAATGAAATAATCATGTTGTTCTCAAATTATGAGAACTCACTGCAATCTACTACTGCTGGTTGAATCTGAACTACTAAGAATTCTCTGGAGCTCATATGTCTGAACCTATGATATAAAACACCATAGCACAAGAGAAAAGTATGTTTTAGTACATGTGAATATACTAGTACGCAAAGTGAGGTAAGGCTAAATGGAAGGTTTCATACGCATGAACTATAACTAACTAGATACCATGAAAATAACTGAATAAGAACACATACATGACTATATACATTGTAACTGAAATCATGAGAATTTTGAATACTAAGTTTTACTGATAACATGGGTAACTGATAACTAATATAACTGATACTGGGTGACTGTATCTGACAGTCCTGATTTTGATGGAACTAGCTGAGTTACTGAGCTGAGTCACTGTATCGGATAGTCCTAAAATCTATTGAACTATTTGAGTTCTATTACTGAGACTGAGACTGTGATTGTAGGAGGTAGTCATCTAATCGACATACCTCTAATAAGATATTATAAATGAGTTGGGGTCCAATCTTTAACCCCAATTAGAAGGGTGTCAATATCGCACCACTGGTAAGGATAAGCTGTGAGTGACCCTCACCTGACAGTGTCCCCAAAGGAGAATGGTGGGATCCTAAATTGGCAGTGTTAATTCACCTCATCAACCCTTAACTATCAGTGTTGATGTCTTAACATATGTTGGCTATATAGTTTTGGAATGCAAGGATTATTTCTAAAGGTCACACCCTCTATTATCAGTGTGTGTCCTCATCCTTGGGTTCGCTCGATACTGAATCCTACTCCCAACTGAATAGACACTAAACTGATTATATGGAGATAAACTGGAATAATTTCACTAAGTTCCGTAGACTGATGGAATATTACTGAATTTTATTAACTGACTGAGTTCATGAGATTACTGAGAGACTAACTAAATTCTACTGAGTTCTAAAACTGACTGAGAATACTACTGATCATGGCATGACTGAGATTATTATGAAACTGACACTGGCTCTAAGCACATATCTAACTTGTCGGGTATTATATACCCCCAGGACTTGAAAGAATGAAAGTAAATAGGACATAAAACCTCTTGAACCCATATCAATTGTCAAAAATTCATAAGACAATCATTAAGGGATTTCATGATGCACTTGATACTCATAGTCCTGTACATGAATGGGGATACATTCCAACATATCATACGTTCATAAATCTAGTCTCATAAACACTCCATCAAATTATCAAAATATATAACATTAGAATGGGAGTCATTTTAAACATTTAGTTATAGCCTAAGTTCATCATGTACAACAATAAGGGTTCATAAAACACAATTCTACTCACTTAGGCATTTTATCATACACATGGAATGCATATACTTAGGCTTAGGCATGAACATTAACACTTCTACATCATGACTACATAAATCAACCCAATTTCATGAAATTCAATCCACATGCTAACATAATATCATGAAAACACACTAAAGATTCCAACATGGGAATCATACAACACATCAACTTGATCATAATCAATCCACAACATGAATATCAAAATTTATAATTAAAAATTAGATTCTTGGACTTCAAGGATGAAAGGTACCCTTAGATGAACACTTTACATAGCTTAGAACGTAAATCCTTAAGGGTTCTTGAAGGAATTCTTGAGCCTTATTCTTGAATTTTGAAACTAGGGTTTCTTGCTTTTGAAAGAGTGATGAATTTTGGGGAAACTTATGTGAATAATGAAATATTTAGGTCATTTAGGGATCAATTTTGTGTTTGAGGATGACCTATTTTAAGGTAAAATAACCTATTTACCCTTAAAGATGCGGTCATTTAATGACTAAAAATTGGGCATTAACGCAATTGGCGACGTGGCACGTTGATTGCATCGATGCGATACCGAACATATCGCGCTCTAATCACACTAAGCCTAAGTAGTTTTTTGAATCTAGAAACATGCAACAATGTTAACCAATGTGATAGGCAATATGGCGAGTGAAGATCGCGTTGGTCCACTATTTTGAACTCCAAACGAGGTCTAAATAAGTTTTGAAAAATCCAAAATTGTTCGGGAACACCTAATGACCTTCCAGATCATGAATCAATAAAAATATAACATATTAAAGGACATTAAGGTCACAAAATGAGATTTCCAACCATTGAAGGCCAAAATAAGCTAAGTTTGGAAACTTAGCTAGGATTTTCTAAGTTTGGGACCCCTTGACAAGCTTAAAGGACTGAATTAAGCTTAGGAATTTTGTGGGGTCTTACAGGCCATCATTTCTTTTATTTTTGATTCTAAAACTCATCTTCTAGGTGAAATGTACCTATCTCCCTTCTTCTTATAATCATCTCTCTATCTCTAGTCACCTATTTTATCCCTATTGCGGTCTCTATATTTGCCAACATAGTAGTTTCAACCTTTGATTCCTTGCCCTTGTTCATGAAAACCCTTGAACTGACTATTTGAATTCCTAGCCTCCCTTTCTAATATAGACTCATAAGCTCTGGAAGCTTTACCCTATGCTCTTACTGTATGAACTTTCTCAAAATTCACAGTCATGAGCTGCTTTACCAAAAACCCAAGATCAGTCATTAGTAGTATAATATCTTATGCTACAAAATCATCAGGTACTCTCTAGTAACCAACAACTCAAATAGCTTTAATACTAGAACCTCTCTCTATCTCCTAAGTTTGCTACCCTCAATATTGAGAGAGATTTGGTCTAGAATATCAGAAGCTACCTCCCAGTGTAATCTTATAAAAGATCCTCCAAAGATAGTGTCTACCATGGCACTGGAACTGATGGTCAGGGCTCTATAGAACCTAAACTAAGCCTCATACATGGACTCAGATTGTAGCTACCTAAAATTATAGATCTTATCCCTAAGCTATAATATCATGGATGAAGGAAAGGCCCAATTCAATAATTGTCTGTGCAACTCATTCTATGTAGTGATAGATCCTCTATGTTGTTCTCCTAACCATAAAGATACTTCTCTTTTAAAGGAGAAAGAGAACAACCTTAATCTAAGTGCCTCCTAATTCACTAATAGATATGTATATGAAGTTTAAATTCTAGTAAATTTTCTATATACATGTTTACATCATCAGTAGGTAACCCCACAAACTCACCCTTCATCTTTAAGAGCTGTATCATAGCACTTGATATATTAAACATATTGCCTAAGGGTAAAACTAAAGAAATAATGGCACCAGTCTCTATTGGCTTAAAATACCCTAGCTACTCTTCATTATCCTTATATAGTTATAAGTACAGGTATGTTGTGATCACATGGGCTCGACCACCTCAAACTCTATTATAGTTTCCATTGAGTATTACTTGGTGGTTTGCTTCAGGTCGATGCACAGCTAGCTCTACTTTAAGAGATAATCACTGGGATTCATTTTCCCTCCCATGGTTAGTATCTTGTGCTAATACCACCTCCATCTTCTGGTCAATAATATCCTTAACCACTTCAAAAAATGTGGAGGCACATCATCACGAAGTTCTTCAAGAAAATTTTCTCTCTTCGACTTTATCATCGTACTAGGTATTGGAAAGATCCTCTTTGAATTTGGATTTAGTGAGAGTAAGGGATTTTCTCTACTCAATGTGCAAGGCATACACTGAGTTTTACCCAACTAAGAATAAAAAAAAACCCAAAAACTACAACAACATCAATTTGCAACTAAACATAGTATTCCCCAGCAACGGCACCAAAATTTGATAACGCCAAAGTTATACCTTCACTCAGAAGATGATTGTGGTCGATTTATTATATAGTAACCCAACAAAGGTTGGGTTTGAATCCCTAGGGAATACGTGTACTTGTGTATCTCAAATGCTATAATCAACGGGCAAAAACTGGAAAAGTAAGTGGGGGGATTTGAATAATAATATTGGAAAAGGAGCAACTATCAACTTTGGTTGTAATCAATACTGGTGAAAACTAGGATTGTATTCCACCTAGCTTCTAAAGTTTGTAGTCTTATCGTTCTTTGTTGAACCAACTCAATACCCTGCATGTAGAATCTGATTAGTTATTTACCATCTACAGTCTTTTGGATAAGCAGATGGATTTCACCCTTTACCTTTTGAGTCTCAGGATGTTGCCTTACTAACCCTTATCTTAATCCCAGTTAACTATTACCTTTGAATATCTAGTTATTAGATGATATCATACCATCTTACTTAGATAATACGTAGTAGCATAGATCGATGGTTAAACTTCAAATTACTATTGTGATTATCTTTTCCTAGTTACTACTTCTCTTTTGGAGTAAATAGCAATAATCTAGGTGGGATCTTAACATTTACCATCACTAAAATAATTATTACAGTGAAGATAATAAAATGCACGCATAGGTATCGGTTCAGGACAACAATAGCACTTTTCATACTTTATTAATTCTCCAGGGTTTCCAAAACCCTAGATATAGGTTTTTTAGCCGGTCATGCTTGTGAAATTATTAATAATATTTATGATTGAAAGTATAGATAGAATCATAATAATAAGAATTATAATAACCCAAAACCCTAATTGAATTAATCAACTGAAATCAATACAAGAGGATTCCAAGACCAAAGTGAGATCTCAGAATCAAAATATGTTTGTAAGTATCAAGAGAACATTATTGTTACTTAAAAAACATAGGATGTATTTATAGTACTTGAGGAAACACTAAAACCAAAGCCCAAACAAAATAGGAGAAAAAAAGGTTGATGGCTACTTGTGGTTGCTACTTGCACCCTGATCTTGAGTACAGGTAGTAGTAGTGGCCTACAAGGTGGGTGCAAGTTATGACCGCAAGTGACAAGACCAAAAACTCCTTTAGTTTAGTTCTCGGTATTTTAGACTTTTGACACTTGCTTTGCCCACATGCGATCCCCATGTACTACAGGTGGTCCGCATGCTGACATAACAAGTGTCGAGAGTCATTTTTTCAACTCTTATTTAATTCCTGCATATGTTTTGATCACGAATAAGGCAGAAAGTATCCCAAACATCCATAATTTCTCTAATAAGTAGCCAAACACACCTTTTCATATTTTTCACAAACTTAGCATCCAAAATATGATTTCCTTCAAAGCATACCCATAACAGATTATGTCTAACAAATAACCTTATAAACTTATATATTTTCATAGTTTTAAGCATCGAAAGTGCTATATTTCTATAGCACATTTGTTAGATGATAATGTTTTATCATCTCAAAGAAATTTATTGGGGGAATAATATGAACTGGGATATGGCCAATTTTATATCTAAGTGCATGGTGTGTCAATAAGTGAAGGTAGAGCACTTAAAGCCTAGTGGGTTGACTCAAGAGATTAGACTGTTGATATGGAAATGGGAGATAATTAATATGTACTTTGTTACTGGTCTTCCGTGGCCTCACCAGTAATTTGACTCGATTTGGGTCATCATGGATAGGATGAAAAAGTCTACTCACTTCTTGCAAATAAGGACTAATTTCTCTTCTAAGGATTATGCCAAGTTATTCATTAAGGGGATCGTGAAGTTTCATGGTACTCTAGTTTCTATCATATCTTATTAGGGTACTCAGTTCTTATCTCACTTTTGGAGATCATTCTAGTAATATTTGAGGACTAAGGTAGCCCTTAGTACAGCTTTCCACCTGTAAATAGATGGGCAAGTGGAAAGGAAAATTCAGGTCTAGAAAGATATGCTTCGAGCTTATGTATTTGATTTTGAGGGTGGTTGGCTTGACCACTTGCCTCTCATAGAGTTTGCCTTCAGCGACAGTTATCACTTTAGAATTGGTATGGCTCCATTTGAGCCCTTATATGGTAGGACATGTAGATCTCCTATTGGGTGGTTTGAATTTGGTAAAAATAAGTTGTTTGGCCCTGATTTGGTTCACCAAGCTATGGAGAAGGTGAAGGTGATTTGGATAGACTTAAGGCCACCAAAATTCACTAATAGTGCTTCATATATATTGGGCGAAGGGAGTTGGAGTTTAGTATTGGTGATTGTGCATTTTTTAAGGTGTCCGTCAAGAAGGGAGTGATGCAGTTTTGTAAGAAGAGAAAGCTCAGTCCCTGTTATGTTTTCCCGTATATGGTTTTGAAGAGAGTTTGTAATATCACATATGAATTGGAGTTTCCCTCTGGTTTAAGTCTATTCATCTGGTATTTCACATTTTAATGTTGAGAAAGTATGTGGGTGATCCTTCGATGGTTGTTTCTTTGGAGGAAATGGGTATTTCAGATTCATTTTTTTATGAGAAAGTCTTGGTTGAGATTTTGGATCAGCAAGTCTATTAGTTGTAGGCTAAGGATGTGGCATTAGTGAAGATTCTTTAGAGAAGCCAAAAGGTTGTGGAAGCTACGTGGGAATCCAAGGAGGACATAAAGTCAAGTACCCATTCATTTTTCCTATTTCGGATAATCGTTCTTAAGGTATATGTATTCCTCAACATCTTTGATTTTTGACTTTGTTAAAGTAAATGGTTATTTCCTTGGCATCTTTGTTTTCTGTCTTTGTTAAAGGTAAAAGTAGTGCTGTGTAGAGTAAAATCATGATAATAAATTCCTTGTCCTATCATTCGAGAATGAATGATCCTAAGGGGGAATATGTAACACCCTGGGTTTTTGGTCCTCAAAAAATTTTCTAAGTTCTGAGCTTTCTGCCTTGGCAACGACTCATCCAATGAGTCCAAATATGTCTTGATGGGTCACATAGACCCAATCATAACTAAATTAGAAATTAAGTGGCTAATTTCTACTCTGAGTATAAGTTACTCACTATGATCCATAAGGACTTGTTATATTGTGTGCAAATTTTGGGATGTCTAGTGTTTACCTAATTGGGTTCTGTGTTGAATACTATTGGACCCTACGAGTCGTAAGGTCTCATTACGACTGGTACCAGTTAGTGTGTAGGCATCCTAGAGACTATCTTGGTTACAGCTTATGATGGCGAGATATAAGGAATGGATACGAGTCAACAGCTGACTTGTAGTCAATGGCAGGGCTTTTTCAACTATTATGTTAAGGGATTCTAGACATTTCCCCTATTACCTAAATTGAAACTCATATCTTATATACTCTTTAGTTTTTTATTATCATTCGAAATAAATCTAAGTGACTTCTCAAACACTCCAAAAGGATCTCTAAATTCCCTCAAGAAAGTTAAGTTAGGGTTTCATTAAGTTCGTTATCTAAGAGCTCAAGGGTCAATTTCTCTCAAAGTTTCTTGGCATTTAAGGCATTTTACTATTCCCTCATTGTTAATTTGTTAAAAACACATATTTTAAAGTATTATTCATGAGATATTCATATCCGTTTTATAATAAGGGTTTTAGTATTTTTAATGCTTGTTGTTGAACAATGTTTTTCCATGGTTTACATATGCTTCTTCATGCTTTAATTATGTTTTTAAACTTATGGGAGCATGGGTATGGTGAATGAACTAGGGAATTGAAATTTTCCCAAAGTTGTGACTTTTGAAGTGGTTATGAGCCCAACCCCTTAATGTTAAATTAGTTGTTAATTATGAGAAATATGGGAATTTGTAAAATTAAACCAAGGAGGGTTGTGAATTTTCCCAAGTCATGTAATTGTTTTGGCATTTTGTTGTTACCTTACAAGTTTAGTTGGTATCACGAACCAACAATGTATGCCTAAATGTTCATTGTGGTTCAATGAATAAGATTGTAGATAAATATTTTAATTAGGATTTAATGGGAGTTATGTAACTGAGTCGTAAAAGTGGAGATCTGAGTGATCGATACTAGAAACTGCATTTGCCAACATGGGGGTTAAAGTGACTAGGGAGTTTTGAGTCCCCCTCATTATTATTACATAATTAGAGGTTTGAGTCCTCCGTAAATCATCACATGATCAGGTGATGAAGTTACCTTAATATATGATTGGGAGGTTCGAGTCCTACATACATATATATAAGATTATTCTTTAGTTTGTACGGCTACACACATTGGGGTATGGCCAGGGGGTGAGATTTGGGTCCTTTATAGCCCATGGGTATATATTATAATAGTTCATCTGCATAATCCAGGATAATGTTTTAAAGTGCATGTAAAGCCTTGTTCCATATCCCGGCATGTAATATGTACATATATCTATATGCATTTGATTATGTCCATTGGTTTTGAATAATTTTGAACTGTTGTCTATGTCATTATGTTAACCTTATCCTTGAGTTTCATGCTAGTGCTCCAACTCCTAACCGTCTTCAAATGTGTATCCCCACTTTATGCAAGAATTGGTCATACTTTCACTCTTTTTACTCAGTGATCAGTATTTGAGATCAGCACGTGAGTTGACACCAAAGTTGTGAGCTTCCATAATTGGAGGTCTACATTTCATGTTTTGGTCTCTTATGTCTCAGACTGTTTATACTTGTTTTTAGCTATAGTTAGGGACATGTCCAGACACTTCATTGATATTTAGGTTTCATTCTTCGTTAGAAGTCTTTATTTAGATTACTGTAGATATTGGGCATTGTTGGTCGGTTGTTTGGCCAGTCACCGATCATCGGTTATAGATATGTTTTGAATTTCCTTAAGTTATTGCATGTTATCTTGTTATATGTTTGAAATTCATCCGACCTTAAGGGATGATGTATTTGATTTTTTTAGGTGCAGGGGGTGACCTTCGGTCCATGTGGAACTTAAGATACTTGTCACGGCCAAGCAGTGGTTCGGGTCGTGATAGAGATTTATTGGTGGAATAACATGAGGAAAAAATTGACCAATTTTGTGGGTAAATGCATGGTTTGTCAGTAGGTGAAGGTTGAGCACTTGAGAACTGGTGGTTGTCTCAAGATATTAAGTTGCCTATGTGGAAATGGGAAATGATCAACATGGATTTTATTACTAGTCTTCTGTAGAATCAAAATTTGCATGATTCAATTTGGTCACTGTGGATAGGATTACTAAGTCTACTTACTTTTTACCTATGAGGACTATCTATTCTGGAGAGGATTATAATAAGATTTTTATTCGAAAGATCGCTAAGTTATATGTGCTCCACTTTCCATCATTTTGGAAAGAGGTACATCGTTTTCATCTCTCATTGGCATCTATTTCATAGAGGTTTAGGGAATAAGGTGAACCTTAGCATCACTTTTCATCTTCAGATTGATGGACAAGTGGAAAGGACTATTCAGACTTTGAAGGATATGCAAAGAGCTTGCATGATTGATTTTGGTAGTACTTGGGTTAATTATTTTCCTCTCATCGAGTTCGCATATAACAATAGTTATCACTCGAGTATACAAATGGATCCATTTAAGAATTTATATGGTAGGAGCTGTAGGTCTCCTATTAGATGGTTTGAATTAAGGAGACTAGGTTTTTTGCCCTTAATTTGGTTCATCAGGCTATAGAGAAGGTGACGGTGATTAAAGATGGGATTAAGACCGCTCAGAGTATCCAAAAGTCATATGCAGATGTGAGGCAAAGAGAATTGGAGTTAAATGTTAGCGATTGGGTATTTGTTAAGGTGTCTCCCATGAAGAGAGTGATAAGGTTTGGGAAGAAGCGGAAGCTCAATACCCGATATGTGTTCACATATTTGATTTTTAGAAAAGTGGGTAATATTGTTTACGAATTGGTATTGCCTGCGAGTTTGGGTTTCATTGATCCAATTTTCCATATTTCGATATTGAAGAAATGTGTGGGAAATTATTCTTTAATCATACCTATTATGAGTGATGGTAATTCAAATTCCTTGTTTTATGAGAAAGTACTGGTAGAGATTTTGGGTAGACAAGTCTGTCATTTGAGGACTAAGGATGTTCCTTTGGTGAACGTTCTATGGAGGAACCCAAATGTTGAAGAAGCTACTAGGGAAGTTCAAGAGGACATGAAGTCCAAAAATTCGTTCTTGTTTTACAGGTTGGATAATAGTATTGAAGGTATGCGTTTTCGTACTCTCTTAGTTTTTGACTTTGTTAATGGAATTGTGATTGCATTCATGTCTTACAATCATGCTAATCGATGCCTTGACTATTCATTCGAAGACAAATGATCATTGGGGAGGGGCTAATAGAACACCTCAAATTTTTTCCTCTGAAAAATTTTGGGTTTTGGGCTCACTGCCCAAGGTACGCCTTTGGTAACGTGTCATGAAAACTTTATATGAGTCATATAGTGTCATCTATAGCCAAACATGTGTAGGTTCCCTAAGTTTCTGTCCTGATCACGATTGGTACCTAATGAGTCATAGGGTCTAGTCACGAGTCGTAGGGTGTGCCTCGTGACTAAACCATTGAGAGGTCTCTAAGCTACTGCCCAGACTACAACTGGTCATTAGGAGTCATAATGACTAAGTACGAGTCATGGGGTATGACACATAATTGGACCGGTGTTTATGCCCCTTTTCTCTACCCAGACTACATGTCATTGCGATGACCTCTAACCAAATGTCACGAGTCATGACGCGACCCATAACAATTTTGCATCTTTTTTGCACTTTTAAGTGAGGGCATTCTTGTTATTTCTCTCTTTCATCTATTAATGACTATGTGCATATTTTACACATGTATATATTCAGGTATCCTAGAATAACACGGGGTTGGGCCATTCCCTAGTCTTCCTTGGATATCTCTAGTTCATGCGGCTAACACGCACTAGGGCTCTTTTAGCAAGGGAATTTGAACTCATATAGCCCCAGGGTTTCTAGATAATGAGATGGCTACATAGTCTATATTAATGTTTTAAATCTCATGCTAAACCTTGTTCTCTATCCCGGCATGTTAAATATATATGTATATGATTGTGTGCATATGATTTTGAATGATTTTGGTCTTACTTGAGCATGGTATCATTTTTTCCCTTTCCTGAGTTATTTGATAGCACTCGCCCCACTAACCATCCTAAAATAGTGTATCCCTATGCAATGCAGAGTTTGGAGATACTTCTTCTTTTTTGGTGTAGTGATAGGTAATTTTTGGATTGTTCGAGAGTCATCTTTGAAGTGGTGATCTTCTATTCTCCGGAAGGCCCTCATTTCATTGTCTTGTCTTTCTTTATGTCTTAGACTATTTTGTCGGGTATTTGACTATGGTAATGGCATATCCCAACTTTGGTTGGTATTTGGTTTCTTAGAGGCTTTTGTGTACAGGGTGTGGGAGGATTTTCTATTATGGATTCTTATATACTATTTAGTTGATTTATCGATCTTCTTATATGTTTGGAACTAAGTTCTATCTTGTTATATGTTCGGAACTCAGCTCTGTCTTGTTATATACTTAGAATTCATCTACTACTAGTTGTGTTTTGTTTTGGTTGGCTAGGATAATAGGTGTGGTCTTTGGTCCTTGGAGTACTTGAGATGCCCATCAAGACTAGGCCCTAGTTCAAGTCATGTCATACTCATTAGGTGATAAGGAAACTTTTGGATTCCTCCTAATCTGGCCAGGTGACGCCTTTTCTTAGTAAAAATATTTCCAAACACCTTTTTATTCCATATGGATACTTGGGACTAAAAGAATGATATAAAGGGTAACAAAGCATTATTCATTCTAAACCAAGAGTCTTTAGTGAAATTTAAGAGATGGGTGGGTGAGTTGAAAATTTTCCTTAAGTCGGCTAATAAGCCTTCATAGTTGACTCACGTACGGATCAATATAATTAACAAAACAAATTAGATTTAAATGAATAAGCAAGTAGATAAATAATTGAAATGAAGACACAAAGATTTATCCTAGTTCGGAACACAAATGTGGTGCCTACTTACAGTCTTCTTGGGTTTCAACGTTTCCTTAGATCTTTTGATAGAGAGTTAGAGTAGCAGTGTAGTAAACAAGTTCTGAAGCTTATTTTGATTTTCAAATCTTCTGACATAGCCTCAATTGGTATGACTAAATTGACTCGATCTTACTCTTGTGTAACTATTGTAAACTGAAGAATTACAAACCTTTATGGAGACTAAGGTTAAGATAAACTGAGAATTTCTGTTGAAGTTGTGTGTCTTCTTCTGTCTTTAATCTTGGCTTTTATATCCTTCGGCTGCCTCTGCTTCTTTTCTTTATAAGAAAACCCAAGGGATTTCTTCTCAATTAAGCATTCAATTTGATTCCTTGATTGAGGGAGTTGCACCACATGGCATTTCCATATCAGATATGTCCATACATGGTGCAACCTTCCTTTTTCACAGCCATACATGTCCATGTAAGATAAGTCCATGCAGCGGATGTGATCTTGTTTCCTTTTGCCTTCCTTTGAAAGATGCTCAATCATCTATGATTGTCGTGCCGTGGATATGTCCTGTAAGATTTTTGATTGAAGTTATTCCATATTCAGCATCGGCTTCCTGGATGGATATTCCTTGCCTTTGTGCAAGATATTCTTCCACCCTTAGAGATGTTCTATATCTATGTATAGGATATTCTTTCATACTTTGAGATCTATTATATCCTGCAAATTATCAATCATTAGTTTGTCGTTATTAAAACATATTACGTTAATATGGGAGGCTAACAATCTCCCCCTTTTTAATAATGATAAAAAATAAACATCGGTTACTTCCCTGTCATAGTAGTAGACTAGCTCTCCCCTATCTTGCTGACTTAATGCCTTCCCTTTGTTGTAGCCTTATTTTTTTGCCATTCAGTCGACTTGCTTCTCCTTAGTTGTAGCCTTATTTGATGTGTGTCTTTCTCCCACTTTTGACACGGTCAAAAAGACCAAAACAGAGCGAACACAAACCAAAATACACAAAATATGTACAAAATAGATAGGGCGCATGAGATAACCATGCAAAGTTCAAGATAAAAACAAAAAAAAAAGTTAGGAAAAGTTTAAGAATATCATAAAACAACCCCAAATCATAGAAAGGGATAGACCCCTATTGATTAATGTCAAAAGTTTATTGCTTGTCCAGGAAGTTGTTTAAGGTATTTTGCATGTTGGTGCAAAACTAGTCATAAGATTTTTCAACACTTTTCGTAAATCTAGAATACGAGTTCTAGACAGAGACTGCAAACTCATTAGAGGAGGAGGATGTCTCTGATTTTATAGTTTCAACTTGTGCAAACTTTGGTTAAAAAACTATACTCCTTCCTATTTGAAACTGTTGAGAGAGAGAGTCACACCTTGATCACATTGTTACTGGTTTCTTTACTTAACTATAGCATCTTGGTAGTTGACTTCTAGAAACTTACTATACCTTCCTCAATAGCTGTAAGTCTATCTTTAAGATCTTCGATCTCCTTAGCTGTAGGAAGAACAGAGTTAGACATAGATTTTCTTACATTGGTTGTATCCAGCCAAGTTTATTTACCCACTTGGCAAGCATTACAGATATGATCTTTTTCAAACTTGAGTTTTTGTAGACCTTTCACTAGTTCAAGTCTAGAGAGTTTCCTGATAACATACATACTGGCATACCCGAGCATTCTATGCCACAACCAAGTGTCATTAGTTTGTACCGTGAGGAAATTTAGTGTTACAAAATTAGGATTATTTAGAATATAAATATTATCAACACGTTCACCAATAAGATATACATTTCTCTTTTCATGTTTGATAGAGCAACTTCCGGCTCAGCAAGAGACTCTAAATCATGTGTCACACAGTTGACTGATGCTAAGAAAATTGTATTTGAGTCCATCTACGAGATACACATCAATGAGCTCGAATGAGAAGGTGAGCTTCACTGAGTCGACTCCAATGACATCACCTTTGGTGTTATTACCAAATCTGATTAGTCCCTTTTCTATTTTTTTTAGCGCAGAAATTTTCGTTTATTCCGATTGTTTTATTCTTTTTGGATTTCATTTAAAAGAAAATGGTTTGACCTTCTAAAAACTAATTCAAAAGATTCAATAAAATTTCAAAATAATTTTAACAAATTCACAAAGTCGCCACTTGATTTTTATAGAACAATCAAGAAAATCTTAAAATAGTTTCAAAGGTTCAAAAATAGAAATAAACCTTTAAAACTAGAGAAAATGGGTAAGGACATAAGAGGGTTTTTAAGAAACTTAGGAGCGTCCGTTTAAAAACGATTTAACAAAAATAAGTAATTTGAACAACTAAAAGTGGCTAACTTTTGATAAGACTTTATTTTATAGAAAAAACTAAAATTATTTATTAAAACATTTAAAATAACATTTATTTATTCAAACAAGGAATATTCTAGTTGAATTACACTAAATGGCAATTGTTCTTTAGATTTGAAGAGGAAAATAATTTTTTGTTTCTTTTTATGGAAAGGAAGAAGATTATATAATTATTTTTTTATTATTTATTATTATTATTATTACAAGAAAGTCAATTTTATTATAAATAACACCTTTGAAAAATGCTAAGGGAACGTCATGTTAAGAGTATTTTATTAATTATGAAAAGTTAAAATTTACAAGAAAAAATATTTTTTGGGTTTGAAAGAAATCACTTTAATCCAAGTAGGTTATTAGTCATACGAATAAAACAAGTTCCATCTTGAAATAAAATATATTTTTTTTTGAAGACTTGTTTACGGAAGAAAAATCAAAAGAACCAATTTAATACATTTAGACAAGATAAATTAGGTGGAAAAATTATAAATTAAGTATGAAAATCGATTTAAAATAGAATGACAGTAACATGGGGAACCATTAGAGCAATAAATTAAAGTTAGAGCTAATAAAAATAACCAAGAGTAAATTATAAATCATAAGAGGATAAAATATAAGAGTAGGAGTTGGGCCCCTCTTTTGGCCCATCAAAAAGATGCCCAGTTTTGGGCTCCAAATTTTTTGGACTTTGGGTCCATTTTAACAATTGTATATAAACCATATATCACAGCTATATTTCTCTCATTTTCCTGTATATCCAACATATATATGACTATATTTCATTCATATACACACAACCTTAGTCCTCCACTTTTATGATCAGCTTCCTTCTCTCATGTTCACCATATACCAGCCTTATCACTGTACATCAATGACAAAATAGTCCTCTTGGGACTTGGTCTGGAGGTTTTGACTTGACGTTAAGTTGGACCCCACGAGGATTCAAGGAAAGAGTCCAAAAAAAGACTCAAACGAGTTCACGCATAAGATATAAAAGGGTAAGGATTAGTATCCATACAAGTACTCAACAAAGATGAGAATTACCCGAAAGAAAGAAAAACAAAACTAATGCACCTTTGTTCACCATGAGACACAACTTCATTCTTCAAATAAAATCAAGTCTTTAACAAATGTGTTATCATGGGCTAAAAGAAAAAGAAGAAGTTCCCAATCAATAAGTTCGACATATAACCATGTATTCCCAAAGAAATATAAGCCTCCTATAGACAAAGTCATTTTCCTTTTCTGTCTAATAAGATTCCGATCACAAATATGAATCTTTTTAAACCATGAGCCAAACACAAGATTACCAAGCTAATTTTCATAGGGCCTTTTAAAAGCATGAATAGGAAGTATTGTGACAAGGAACAAAGACAAAAGATGTTAATCCTACTTTGAAAATAATTGAATAGGTATATTGTGGATAAAACATATCTATAGCCTTACCATTAATAAAAAAAGAAACTGCCAAGCTCAAGCCAAATGAACTTAAGAGCCTTAAGTCCATGAATAAGACAATTTGTGACTTTATATGAGCTGATCCATTTTGAAAAGCATACAATTTTCTTAAAATAAAAGCTATCCAGAACCTTAGAACATGAAAAAAAAATCCATTCTAAAGACATCACATAAATATAAGGTAATGCTTAAATATGAAACATCCGTACATAGATTAAAGTGTACAGAAGCTCGGGTCTTTTCCAAGCAAAACTCCAATCATTAAATTAGAATACGAATTTAAACCCTGGAACCACACTAACACTAACCAATATTTAACCACTATCATTACTCTTAGAAAATATGTCAAAGTAAGGTTGATTAAAATTATATTGTTGGGAGAATCTCACAACAATGAGAAGAGCAAATATTCAACCAAGTTTCATACTATCACATCCACACACAAAAGAAAAAAGTATGAAAAGTTGAGTTATTTACCTTTTTTAGAGCAGGAACTAGGATGACGAGATGACAAAGAAGACTTCAAAATCAAAATTTAAATAAACTTTTGTCATAGTTTTAAGCAATTTCAATGAATTTTTGGTTGTGTGATATTATTAGAGGAGTGCTCCTATAGAATCTCCATATTTTTCTCCAAAACTATCCACTCTTCCCTCTATCCCTTAATGTCTTTTTACAGGGAAAAGTTGAGAAAAAAATTAGGGTTTCAGATGGATTTCAAATCCAAATTTGAAATCCCTTTTCTCAAGTGTTTGAAATACATTGTGAGCTAAAGAGGAAAGTTATTGAAAATTAATTACTTGCACAAAATAGAGAATCATAGACTGATGTCATGGGCTTATTTTTCATTGTGTTAGCGGCACACAATTTTACTCGTGCAGCGCCCATGGTTCCCCCAACTATGGGCCAGCCTTCCTTATTTCCCAGGTCTTTAGCACGATCCTCTGCCTGTGGGAAGCTCGCCTTAGAGGTTTTCTCCATTTGGTGCCACTCTATCAACATGTCGGCTGACATGGCCAACGTATAAGCAACTCTTCTGGCGCACTTTTAATCCTTGGATCTCATCTATATGCGCTCCTGGGGATGGCTACGGACTTACTCGTTACTCGCCTTGGCCTGAGCATTTCCATCGCATGCACATTCCTATCCTCAAGCTTGACATTACCTCATGCATGTGCACTTGGCCTTTGCTTCGCCCGAGTAGGGCAACCCTCAATCCTTGGCCTTAGTCACAAGAGTCTTCCTTAGATATGCCCTCTCATGTCTTATGGCATAGCCAAACATAGCCCACGCAACTTGTATCCAACTTCTATAGCATAATGTCGCCCCACAACTGCATGTCTAGGCCAACGGACCCTTGCTCGCTTGACTGAACCTTGACCAATCTCACAAGTTAGCTCACGAGTCTCTTGGGAAGAGTATCTCAATTGATCTATCTGCTTGGAGGCATTCTTCCATCACTTAGAGAGCCCGTGGGGCTTGTCGGTTCATATAGTCAACCTCTAGCCTTTTTGGGTGCCCAATGCTAGTCCACCCGACCCTGCGTTGCCCATAGGGTTCCCGAGCCCTACAAGTACCTTCCGCATTCCTTTGACATGCCCAGGTAGGACCTTGAGGTCATCCCTCAAGGAAGCACACTTAGGGTGGCCATCTGTCGACACACCCGGGGGAGGCTGTCACCATGTATACCCCCCTTATATATGCTTAAAATAAATAATTCCAATGTCCGCCACTAGATATCATTTTGCCCGAGAACTGTAATGGGGCTTAGATCATTCATCTAACCTTCAAATTGGGTTCCATTTGTTCCTACTCCTTTCTCTTAACTTCCTTCATACCTCAATGAAGTTTCACCCTATTCCCATATACATGAAATGAGTTATGGCCATCGAACCAATCAGCAAATTACAACAATGCCACTGGACTTTGGCCAAGTCAAGCCCCTATCCAAACGGACTCCAAATGACCCCAAATTTGGTAAGCATACATAAGGTACCCTTAATATCAACACTCTAAACAGGAATCCTTAGATCCACTTGTATCTCAAAATGCCACAGCGCTGACATCAAACACCGCACACGATCCTCACCATGCCTCCGCCCCCTTGGGCTCACACCAAGCCCTCTCCAAATCACTTTGGCACTCTTAGGAAATGTCATGAAACATATATATATCCTTGTTGCATCATGTTTTGCCCCTTTTCCTTATCTTCAACTTCAGCATATTCCCTCAGCACATGTCACCTGCATAGCTAACAAGGTTGCGGCCTGGTTGGCACGCACAATCCTGGCGGGTGACAAGCCCAAAAACTTTGGGGCATCACACCCTCACACACCTGAAGTAGTCATTTTCCTCAATGACATGCAACACCGACGACAACCCAAAATCTGCATCCTTGGGGATTTATATCGCGGCCCCCAAATCCTTATGTGTGGGAACTCTTGCGAGCTCCTTCATAAAAATAGAGTCAGGCCCCTTGCCCTTCTTCCCCTAGTTTTATCCAAGAGTGCACTCCACACTTCTACTCAGATGGTGTCTCCATACCTACACCCTCTGGTGACTAACTTTGCGGTGACCTTAAGTCATATCCGCACCATGCTCCTCACGGCCTTCATCTTGTCCGGGAATCTATTTCCACCTTTGTGATCCTACTAGCCCATCCATACCTAGAATGTCTAGCCCTTCGATCCTTTGCCTCTGGTAGACAACTATATTCCCTCTTGGACTTTTGCCTTTTAAGCACAACATAGCTAGGTAGGCATCCCTCGATGTAGCATCTTTGCCAACCATGCCCTTATGGTCCTTATCTTTTTTTCTCGAGCGACGTCACTGGCGGTAGCCCAAATTATGAACTTTGTCCCAATCATCATTCACAACAGCCTTTGGAAACCCATGCTTCACCATGGCACCTTCTGGCATCTCGTGTGCTCCGCGCCCATAGGCACCTCACACTCTCTTGGGATGTACCCTTTGGCAAGTACCTCTTATCTCAAAGTGTTGGCATCTATACACTACTCTGTGAATTAGACACTTTGTTCAAAACTCGCTCTTTCCCTTCGCAGTCCTTCGATGTTTGGGGTACCCTCGTAGCTATCGCCTATGGCAAGAACTCCCTTGGTTCACCTATCTGCGGCCTCCGACCCGCGTTTCTACTCTTGGAAAGAACCTATCCTCGAACTTGGAACCCAATTCATTTTCAACACTTTAGCTAATCCCACTTTGATGACTTTCCTTACCCATAGTACTTTGGCACAACACCTCTCCATGAAATGGTTTTGTTTATGAGTGTTACTCACACACCTGATGGCTTTACCTCTACCTGACTTTAACGTCCATCTTTCTATATAGAAGCCTTTACTTAGGTCCTTCTTTATGTTGTCGTGGCCCAATGGTCCACTTTGTGCCAGCATGGTTCTTGCCTTGCATAGCACTCTCTTCAACTGCAAGCTCCGCTTGCCCATGCCGTAGGCTTCACTGCCCACTCATCCTGCATGGCTCTCTTCTGTAGGGACTCTCCTACCACTCCTCGCAACCCATTAGTTGGCTAGGTTTAGGGACTCTCTTGCCACTCTTCGCAAACCATTAGGTGGCTAGGTTTAGGGACTCTCCTGCCACTCTTCACAACCCATTAGGTGGCTAGGTTTAGTTCTAACCTTGAGTCTGACTTCCTTAGACAAACCCCTTCACATGCCTTTCAGCAAAGCTCAAGTCCAACCTTCTTGGCGGACACTTAACTTGATTTCTTAAATGTATCCATGGAAAGATCTAAGCATAATCAAGACCACTGTTTATAGTCTATAGCTTCAACTCTCTTAGAACATGACTGCACGACCTGACAGATATGGCTCATCCTCTTAACCCACCCGACTTATCGGCATATCCCCTTCTTTAACTCAGCCTAGACTCTTTCATGGCTGACAACCATGGCTAGTCGCTTTGCATAAACAAAATATTTGACTGACAAGCTTCTGATGCACTTCACCAACCTTGCTTGACGTCCTCGTCAAGTCCATGCTCTCTTCTGACCGTAGTTGGCAACATACCGCTAATAGAGTTTCTGACGAATTGACGGTTCCCCACAATCAAGGATATTTGAGCACCAACTATCCAACTGTCCAACTTTGTGGTTTCACTCAAATAGCATCGCATGATGACCACACCTGTTGGCCCAACGTGCCTCCATAGAATCCCTCTGCATATGGTACCCACTGATTTGAAGTCATCCCTTGAAGCTTTCTCAATCACTCTTGGATTCTTTGAAGATGAATCAACCCACACAGACGAAGGTGAAATCAACGGCTATGACATGGCGTGATTCTGAAATGATGGGCCTTCATTAACATGGATAACACAAGCATCTCAATATACAACCAACTTCCTTCACAAGGTAGCATCGTCTCAAACAATCTTTATGAGCACAAAGAATATCAATCTATGCTTTGACGTGATCGCTGCAATGATAGTCACAATCTGCTCTTAATTCTACGCTTTAATACCACTTGCGTAGCAAGTGGTCTGGCTCTGATATGCAAGTGGTCTTGCTCTGATACTACTTGTCACGGGCTCATTTTTCACTATGTCAGTAGCACACAATTTCGCCCGTGCGGCACCCATGGTTCCCCCAACTATGGGCCAGCCTTCCTCATTTCCAAGGTCTTTAGCACAATCATGTGCCTGTGGGAAGCTCACCTCATAGTTTTGCTCCCTTTGGTGCCGCTCTATCAAAATGTTGGCTGACATGGCCAACGTATAAGCAACTTTTCTGACACACCTTTAATCCTTGGATCTCATCTATATGTGCTCCAAGGGATGGCTGCGGACATGCTCGTCCCTCGCCTTAGCCTGAGCATTTCCATCGCATGCACATTTCTATCCTCAAGCTTGACATCACCTTGTGTATGTGCACTTGGCCTTTGCTTCGCCCGAGTACGGCAACCCTCAATCCTTGGCCTTAGTTACAAGTGTCTTCCTTATATATGCCCTCTCATGTCTTATGGCATAGCCAAATATATCCCACTCAACTTGTATCCAACTTCCATAGTGTCACCTCACAACTGCGTGTCTAGGCCAACGGACCCTTGCTCGCTTGGCTGAACCTTGACCAAGCTCACAAGTTAGCTCACGAGTATCTTGGGGAGAGTATCTCGATTGATCTATCGGCTTGGAGACATCCTGCCATCACTTAGACAGCCCGCGGGGCTTGTCGGTTCATACAGCCAACCTCTAGCCTTTTCGGGTGCCCAACGCTAGTCCACCCGACCCTGCGTTGCCCATAGGGTTCCCAAGCCCTACGAGTACCTTGCATATCCCTTTGACATGCCAAGGTAGGCCCTTGAGTTCGTCCCTCAAGGCAGAACACTTGGGGTGGTCATCTGTCGACACACCCAGGGTAGGCTGGTAAGCTGTCACCATCTATACCCCCCTTATATATGCTTAAAATAAATAATCCCAATGTTCGCCACTAGAGATTATTTTGCCCGAGAACTGTACTGGGGCTTAGATCATTCATCCGAACTTCAAATTAGGTGCCGTTTGTTCCTACTCATTTCAATTAACTTCCTTCATACCTCCATGAAGTTTCACCCCATTCCCATACACATGGAATGTGGTATGGCCTTTTGACCAATCAGTAAATTACGACAATGCCACGGGACTTTGGCCAAGTCAAGCCCCTATCCAAACGGACTCCAAATGACCCCAAATTTGGTAATCATACATAAGGTACCCTTAATATCAATACTCTAAACAGGAATCCTTAGATTCTACTTGTATCTCAAAATGGAACGGCGCTGACATCGAACACCGCACACAATCCTCACCATGCCTCCGCCCCCTTGGGCTTACACCAAGCCCTCTCCAAATAACTTTGGCACTCTTAGGACATGTCATACCACATATATAGATGCTTTTTGCCTCATGTTATGCCCCTTTGCCTCATCTTTGACTTCAGCATATTCCCTCAGTATATGTCGTCTACATAGCTGACAAGGTTGTGGCCTAGTTAGCACCCACAATCCTGGCGGGTGATAGGCCCAAAAACTCTGGGGTGTCACACGAAACACTATTGAAGTCTCCTAATTTTAGCCATATATGGTTGTACAATAAGGGCAAAATGGTAAATGGGTGGGACTGGTGTTCTGCCGTTGTTGGCTAACGTTATTTCTCAAAGTTGTTGCTGATTTGATGTCATCATATTTATATTGCGGGTTTTTCATGCCGTTGTTGACTATTTGGTCATTGTTGGGTTTGTTTTTTGTTGTTTGGCAAAGCTGTTTGGTTGTACAGTTTTGTTATTGTCGTTAATATTGTTTGTCGAGTTTGAAGGGAAAAGAAAAGGATTTAGATGATTAGGACCGGTATGGGTAAGGCTGGTGTAGTAGGCATTGTTAAGGTGAAATGGGTCGTATCACACAGGTTAGGCTGGCTGAGTAAAAACTATGAGTAGGGGTTAATGGATTATACTATTTGTAGTCTTTTTAAGAGAGAGCCTCAAATAGGATTGGATTTTAGCCAATTGTTTAAATTTTAGCCTATTGACAATTAATTGGCCAAATTGCGATCAAAATTCGAATTCAATTATGGACAAATTTAATATATTGACAAAGTACAATCACAATTCCAGATGAATTAAAACCCAATTTATTTTGAGCTTCTTGGTTTAATAAAATCAAACAAATACTCTCCAAATAAATAATTTTTGGGATAAATTATTTTTAAATCAATATTTTACCTATTAATTTTTAAGATAACCCTTGATTAAAATTCAATTTTTTCATAAAGTAATTATTTAAGTAATAAAATTATACGATCTCGTATATACAGATACAAAAACACATAATCACTACTTAAAATGACCAAATTACCTAGAAAATATTTTGAAAAGTTTTTATTTGAACAAAATAAATATTATAATTTTATTTGAAATTGAAGAAACTCAAAATTAAACATAGTCGTGGAGGGTAAAAATTAGGTATCAACAACTACCCCTTCCTTTTGGGTAGGGTAGACGTAAGTAACCCCATGCAAAGGGAGATTAGCATTCCTAATTTTTGTCCAACCTCAAATTTAGTTATCAAAAGGGGTTGGTTTTTGCATGAGTTTTTTAGCGAGTTATGGTCGGATCCAGGTATCAGATTTCCTATATATCGCAGGTTCGATGAGAATGCAGGCACTTGTAATTCATAATGCTTGATTTTAAAGCACGATTTTCAAAGAATTCAAAAACTATCTTGATTTTTAAATTTTTGTGAACTATAGCTGGGGAATCAGCGGATTGGGGGGAGGTTGGAATGCAATCAAGTTTTCTATATAGAGCTCAGCCTACATATCCCTGAGACTTGGGGAGTCAGGCTGCCTATAATTCAAATCAATTGGTAGAAAAGATAGTAATTTATTTTAGTAATCTTTGGTTCAAAATTAGTGACAAATATATCGATTAATGGAAAGAGGCTTGCATTTATCTCAATAACGAATTTAGGGACCCTTTACACCCATAAATGAGAGCTACATGAACATAACTTTTAAAGCTCTAACTGTGTTGTCTCCTGATCATCAAAGAAGATGAAGACTACCTTTGGTGCGAGTTTAGAAATGCATCAAAGGTGAAACTAAAATTGAAAACATCCCAAAATACCCACATGACTTCTAATAGGGGTGTCGTTTAATAGCGGTGCAAGTTATCCTTCAGTTCATGTCCAAGAAGTTTTATATTCCTCTTCGGACTGTGTCCTGATTTGCTGCTAAGAAAAAGTTCCACGTTGTGTTGCGTCCTTTTTGGAGTCATCCGCACCTGTGGTTTTGATGTGAGAATTTCATCATTTTGGATTCTCTAGACAACAAATCAAACAAATGATTATTTGAAAATGTATCATTACACAAACGTAAATTAGAGTAAACTAGTTTGAACATGCTATGCTGAGATAGTTGACGGACCAACTTGCTTAACCACTTTGAATGGAGTGTTGGTCTAACATGTCTCATTGAAATGAGAACAACGTCTCTTGATGTAATATGCCACACTAAATGGAGTGATGGTCCAACGTGTCTGATTGCAAGGTAAACGGCCTATTTTGAATGTAACATGCCTCTTTAACTGAGGTGACAATCCAACGTTTCTCATTGAAAGGCTGATGACAAATTTTGAATGTAATATGTCACTTTGCATGGGGGGATGGTACATGTCTCATTGAAAAGAAGACGACCTATCTTGAATGTAGCATGTCACTTTGAACAGGGTGATGGCCCAACGTGTCTCATGGAAAGGCGGACAACCTATCTTGAATGTAACATGTCACTTTAAACGGGGTGATGGTCCAACGTGTCTCTTTGAAAAGTAGATTACTTATCTTGAATGTAATGTGTAACTGTGTGCAGGGTGACGGTCTAAATATACTAAGATATTTCATCTTGAATGAAATAAAAATTTGATATGTCCTCTTGAAAGGAGGGACGACCCAATTATAATAAGATATGTTCTTTAGAAAGGGTGGATGACCCAAATAAGATATGTCGTTTTAAAAAGGTGGTTGTCCCAAATATAATAATAAAATATAGAAGTTGATTCATTGAACTTCAACCTTTATATCAGGAGTCCTTTGAAGGGCTTATGCATTTCCTAAGCTTCTAGATTGAATCCTCAAATTTTGAGAGGATACTTTTGCATTATTTCTTAGAGGCGATCTTGCATAACGTCAACTGTATAACTTAAAAAAACCTTTTTAATAATAAAATAATATGTTATAACTAAGACAGGAGTGTAGATTTTAAAGATAAAGATGAAGTTTTTTGACTGATTACGATTTAGAGATAGTAGTTTGGATAATATGTCCACATCTTCATCGTTATGCCTAACCATTTCCCTATAAAAATCAGATAAAGTGTTAGAGATCAAAATAAAGTAATAGAAACATAAATCAAGAGGAAAATGAGGGAAAGAAGTTGACTAGATTATTATGGTAAGGCCATAATGGGTCTGATAATGGCCTTTGTAATGCTTAACGTTATCAACTTTGTGACTTTACTGTTCCAACATCAATATAAAATTTCTTAGTTTTGAGAGACTAACTGTGTTGGTATTGCCTTTCTCTCCTGATGCACCATGTTGATCATTGATTTGCAAACTTTTATGATACAGTTTTTTGTAGAATTTTGAGGATCTTCCTCAAAAATTCTGCCCAGGTCTATGACAAAGAAACTCTCAAACTTTCTTATAACTTATGACATTGTTTAGTATCAAATTTTTTAGACCTTCTAAAAATGCCGCTCCAATCTAAAATACAAATATTTGAGTTTTTTCTAACGTAGAGTACTTTAAGCTTAGAGAACTTTAAAAATTATGTCTCAATCTCAGCTTCAGCCACATCTAATTTTCAACTTTGTAGAAAATGTCAAGAGTTGTGAAATTTTTAAGACCTTCTAAAAAATTTCTACCCTAGTTACAGGCTTCGATGTCATATTCATTTGACTTGGGAAGGATCTTTTGAATGGATTTTTTGAGATCTTCTAAAAAGTTTTGCCACAATTTCTATGAAAATCTTATGGGAAATATGACTGAGTTGGTGTGTTGCCTACACGTTCCTTAAGATAGGAAATATAGTTCTGACATAAAATGAAAAGATAAATCTTCTTAGCGATTGGCCAAAGACGACATAGACGGCCTATGTATACCATTTTTGGGAATTCAAGTCAAACATAGTTTGTATAAAATTTAAAGATAAATTTACAAAAGGGTTGACCGAAGCTGACATTAACTGCCTATGTATCCCATTATTGGGAATTCAGATCAAACGTAGTTTATACAAAATAAAAGGGATATTTGAAATTTTTGATATCGTGACCGAAGACAATACAGACCTTCTACATATTCTACATGGAAAATTAGGTCGAACATAGTTCATTACAACTAAAAGGATGTAATTTAAAGGAAATCAAACCATAAAGTATGATTAAAAAAAAATAAAGCGATAGAATGTAATTACAAGGAAATAAAATGAGAAAGTACGATTACAAGAAAAGAAAACAATAACTTCTAAATACAAGATAGAAGGATGCCAAAAGTGTGTCTTTTGAGGAACATTCATGCTTCTTCTGATTGATGGTGCCAATAACTACTTCTTATGATTGGGTAATGGATTGTTGTTAACATTAGCTGAAGCTTCTTCAAGTGTTATCACCTTGTTGTTAATCACATCCTAAATTTTTTCTTGAGAGTGATACATTTCTGTATATCATGTCCAACAACCCCAAAATGGTAAGCACATCGCTTGTTTGGATCATACCAATTAGCAGAAGTATTTGGAATCTTTGCTTCCACAGGATAAAGTAGTCCTGCTTCTTCCAGCATTTCATAAAATTGAGTAAGCTATTTTTTCAATGGTGTGAATATCTTGGAAGGCTTCCTTTCATGATATGTTTCTTGCACATTGTAGACTGGATAGTGAGCATGTCAAGCATTGGGGTGGTATCGAGGTTGTTGCTTATAGTTGAAAGAATTTTCGTGAGTCATCACTCCCATTACTTCCTTCTCTTTTTTCTTTCCATTTCTGAGAGAGCTAGTATAAAATCCCTTATGAGTGGATTGCAATACTGCCAAATTTATTATCATTCCTGTCTTGACGCCATCCTCAATCATTTTTCTAGTCTTACCAATTTTAGTAAATGTTTTTCCAGCCATTATTACCATGCGATCAAAATATTCTAGATTTAGAGCATGAATAAAGTAACTGATCATTTTATCTTCTTCCATAGGAGGATGTACCCTAGTAGCCTCTTCTCTCCACTTTATGGCATATTCATGGAAACTCTCATTTAATTTCTGCCTTAGCTTTGTGATAGAGATTCAGTGAGGAATAATATCGACATGAAACTTGTAGTGATCCACACAAGCATTTTCCAAATCATCCCAAGTGCGTATTTAGTCACATCTTGTTTAGCGTACTATTCTAAATCCTTTCAACTCAAACTTTGACTAAATAACTTGACTCGTATACCTTTATTTTTTCCCACACCAATCAATTTTTCACAATAAGTATTCACATAAAAGAAAGAATTTCTAGACTTGTCAAACTTTTCAAATTTTGGGATCGTATAACCAGAAGGAAATGCGATCTAGGGAAATGCACCTAACTCTTCATACTTCACACTTTGGTTACTCCCAATCCCCCTAAGAATTCTCATTGCATCTTCCAATACCTTGAGCTTGTTGTTCTCCGTCTCATCAATGTATATTGTTTGATCATTCTCTGTTTCAACATAATGATCATTATCTAAGTGTTATAACTATCACAACCCGAACCAGGGCTTGGCCATGACGGGTATCTCGAGTCCCATGTAGACCGGAGATCACCCCTTCACCTAACCGAACCAACACAACATCCCTAAATCTCGAATGAAGTTCGAACATATAACAAGATTATACATAGTAAAACTAATAATAATTCATGATATTTCTATATGAACCACCGATAACCTGACGAGCGTCTATCACCAACAATCAATCAAACCACTCAAGTCCATAGTAATCCATTAATACCTCTACAAACCGAAGGTCAATAAAATATTGGGACATGCACCCGATGATAGGAAAAGCCAATATCAAAAAGCTATTTAAATATAAAAGAAAGAGATCACAATAAGAACTAGGTCTTTCGAAGAATGAAAGTTCACCACTTCAATTTGACTAGCTAGCTGATCCCGAATCCAAGTCACTAAGAAGGAGATGTGGAAGTATGGTCAGTTCCTGCATCATGTGAGGATACAATGTCTAAAGACGGTTAGTAGATAGAGCCCTAGCATGTAACATAGTGATAGAGGAACAAGATAATGCCACGATAATAGTTCAAAACCAACACAACATTCAATGCATAATATCATAGAAAGTACATATACATATATAATATCACATGCTGGGGTAAGGAGCAAGGCTTAGCATTTACTTTGAAAACCTTAACCTGGTTGTGAAGTATAACTGCTATATAAGAAGGCACCCACGGACTATATGGGCACAACTCTCCCTTAGCTGGAAGGGCCCCAATGCTTGTAGTCGCACGAATAAGAAAATATCCATATCTGTATATGCCTTTATAAGGGACTCGAACCTCCCGGCATAGTCAAGGTGACTTAAGCACCAGTGTACACAATATGGGGTACTTGAACCTATCATTCATATAACTAATATGGGGGAATCAAACCTCCCGGTATCTTAGATACCTGCACCGGCTTGCTCAGTTTCCAGTGTTAGTCTTTCGGACCTCCACTTTCATGGCCCGACTACATACCCCTCTCTTAAGCCCAATTTAAAACTTTAACATTAATCAACATTTTAGTCTATTATACATAAAGGCACCCCGTTGGTATCACCATACCAACCCACTTGTAACAGCATATTATTCCATAACAACAATTTCTTCACTGGGACTCGAGCCCATTGTCCTTACATAAATATCAAGTTAATTTAACATTTGGGACTCGAACCCATTTAGCCAACCAAACCCCAAGGTTATAATTTAAATCAATCTATTACAAAGTCCTTCATCAATTATTATCATGGTTATGCCAAAGCCTTAGTTCAAAAACACAATTCAACTAGTGACAATATCATTCTCATGGACAATTTCCCAAATAGGTTGAGGGCATGCCAATATCAAAGCCCAAAATTATCAAATTTTGGGTTCAACCATGACCCCTAAATTAAATCATAATTCCCATGTACCCACATATGCAAAACAATAATTAAAACATGCACAATCACAATTTAAACCATAGAAAGCAATATCCAAAGATATGCATTCAAACCCCTCAACCTTATTTTCAAAACTACCATTAATGATTCTTGAACAATGCTTTAAACATATGATTTCATTAAACTAACAATGAGGGAAGAGCAACATTCCTGAATTACGAAGATTCACCAAGAGAAATTGACTCTTGAACCTTTAGATGGCCTCTTTGAAGAAACCCTAGCCAATTTTTGCATGAGAGGATTTTGAGAGAGTAAAAATGATGTTTTGATCTTGTAAAGTGTCGAATGAATGCCCAATGTGTATTAGGGTTGTGGGGCCTTAAGGGTTTTAAGTGGGAAATGTTCAAAGTATCCCCAACATAAAGTTGTAAAAAAGCTATATGTCGTTACGAGTCGACCCCTTAACTCGTGTTCACAATATACGACTCGTACCCTTGAGTCATCACAAAGACAGTGAGTTGGACACCCATACACTGTCCACCTAACGATTTCATGATCCCAATCAGAACATGACCATATAACTCTTATGGTCTAGTCGCACCCAAGATAGAACCCAAAGGGATTAGACACTGGAAAACATATGACCCAACGCTATGACTCGTAACATAGTCTTATGACTAGTAGTGAGCCACTCAAACTCAGAGTAGAACTTAGATAGTTACATACTGGTTTGGTTATGACTTGGGTCCCTGGACTCGTAACCACATCATACGACTCGTATGGTGAGTCATCAATAGGATAGTGAGCTCAAATCTAAAGGAATTATGTAGGACCAAAATCTGGGGCATTTCAGTCTCTCCTCATAGGATCATTCATCTTCAAATAATGGGACAAGGCATTGACTAGCACGATTAAACCCAAAATATCTCTACTCTTACCTTTAAGACAGAAAACAAAATTCCAAGGAAACTTTCAATCTTCCTTTAACAAAGACAGAAATCAAAGGTGTTAAGAACTACACATATCTTAAGCACAATTTTCTGAAATAGGGAATAGGAATGGATACTTAAACTTTATGTCCTCTTTATCTTCCCAAGTAGCTTTCTTGAACTTTTGGTTCCTCCATAGAAACTTTATCAAATCTACATCCTTTATTTCAGCCGATGAACTTGCTAATCCAAGATCCTTACCAGTACCTCCTCATAGGACAAGAAATCCAAAATACTAGTATTCTCGAAGGGAACCACCAACAAAGGATTACCAACGTATTTCTGAAACATAGACACATGGAATACCGGATAGATGGAACTCATGCTAAAGAAAAATCTAACTCATATGCAATATTACAAACCCTTCTCAAAACCAAGTACTGGTCAACATATCAGGGATTGAGTTTCCCCTTCTTTGTAAACTGCATTACTCCCTTCATGGGAAACACCTTCAAGAACACTAAATCTCCAGCCTCAAATTCCAAATACCTTCGCCTTATGTCAGCATAGGACTTTTGGCGACTTTAGGTGGTCATAGGACTATCCCGAATCACCTTTACCTTTTCCGTAGCTTGGTGAACCAAATCCTGGCCAAACATCTCCGCCTAACCAACCTTGAACCACTAAATAGGAGATCTATAACTACTACCATACAATGCCTCAAACGGAGTTATACTGATTCTAGAATGGTAACTATTGTTATAGGCTAATTCAAAGAGAGGTAAGTGTTCATACCAACTACCACCAAAGTCAATTACACAAGCTCACAACATATCTTTAAAAGTCTAAATGGTTCTTTCCGCTTTCCCATCTACCTGTGGGTTAAAGACGATGCTAAGAATCACTTTAGTCCCCAGCCACGCTAAAAAAAGTGCTAGAAATGCGACGAGAACTAAGTACCACATTCCAAAATAATCGAGATAGTCTCATATGTAACTTTATAATCTCCTAAAGGAACAACTTTGCATAGTCCTCAACAGAATAATTAATCCCCACTGGCAAAAAATGAGCAGATTTGGTCATCCTATCCATAATGAACCAAATAGAGTTACGCTGATTCCACGACCGCAGAAGGCCGATAATGAAGTCCATATTAATTATCTACCACTTCCACATAAAAAATTCAGTCTCTTGAAATATCCCACTAGGAATCATGTGCTTCACCTTTACTTGTCGGTAGACTATACATTTAGCCACAAAGTTGGCTATATCCCGCTTCATGTTATTCCACTAATAAATCTCCTTAAGTTCATGATTCATCTTTGTTGAACTAGGATGGACCATATACCGTAATTCATAGGCCTCGACCAAGATCCTGCCCTGCAACCCATTAACATAGGGAACACACAACCTCATTTAGCACCTCAAGATAATATCACTACCAATCTCAAAGGCTGTCACATTCTGTTTACCTACATCATCCTTGATTTTCATTAAAAGATGGTCTAATACCTACTTCTCCTTTATTTCAGAACCAAGAGATGATTTCCCCACCTGTTTCACAAAGACACCACCATCCTCATAGTCCAAGAAAAGAACTTCGAGGTTGGACAAACTGAGAATATGCTTCATCAATTCCTAGTTATCCTTATCCACATGTGATAAAATACATATTGACAACCAGCTAAGAGCATCAGCAACCACATTAGCTTTATCTAGATAGTAGTGAAGACCCATGTCATAATCCTTGTAAAGCTAAAGGCACCTACTTTTCCTAAGATTAAGCTCTTTTTGGGTGAACATGTACTGCATGCTCTTATGATAAGAAAAGATATCAATACGGACCCCATACAGATAGTGACACCAGATTTTTTATACGAACACCACAGTTAACAACTCCAAGTCATCAGTCAAATAGTTCTTCTCATGAAACTTCAACTGTCTAGAGGAATAAGCAACCACCTTTTCATGATGCATTAACACACAAACCAAACAAACCCATGACCCATCACAATAGACGACAAAACCCTTATTGCCTTTAGGTAGAGTCAAGATCAAAGTTGAAGTCTACTTATCTTTCATATCCTCAAAGCTACCCTTGCAAGTATAAGACCATAAGAACTTCACCTTCTTCTAAGTCAACTTGATTAATGGAGCAGCAATAGAATAAAAACTTTCCATGAACTTCCAATAATAACCGGCTAAACCCAAGAAGCTTTGAATATCGATTAGAATTGTAGGTCTAGGCCACTTCTTAACCATCGCAATCTTTTGAGGATCCATCATGATCCCCTCAATAGACTCAACTTAAGCTAGTTAATTCATAGTGTTAAACCAGAGCTTGCATTTAGGGAACTTAACATACAACTGCTGATCTTTAAAGGTCTGCAAGACAAAGCAAAATTGATCGGCATAATTCTCCTTACTCTTAGAGTACACTAAGGTGTCATCAATGAAGACAACCATGAACGAATCTAGAAAATGAAGAAAGACCCTATTCATCAAATCCACGAATGTTGCAGGGGCATTAGTTAAGCCAAATGACATCACCAAAAATATTAAATGCCTATACTGGGTGCGTAAAGTTATCTTAGGGATATCCACCTCCCTAATCTTTAACTGATGATACCCGAACTGAAGATCAATCTTGGAGAAGAATTTGGCCCTAAAGCTGATCAAAGAGATCATCAATTATTGGAAATGGATACTTATACTTTACCGTCGCCTTGTTCAACTGTTCGTAATCAATGCACATATGAAGGAAACCATCCTTATTACATACGAACAAGACAAGTGCACCCCATGAGGACACACTAGGAAGGATGAAACCTTTGTCTAAGAGATCCTTCAACTGCTCCTTGAGTTCCTTCAACTTAGTTGGAGCCATTCTATACAGGGTAATAGAGATAGGAAGAGTGTCTGGAACAAGACTAATAGCAAAATCAATATCCCTATTGGGAGAGATACCAGGAAAATCATTAAGGAAGTCATCAGGAAACTCATTTACCACTGCGATAGAATTTAAAGAAAGTCCATCCAAGTCAGTATCTTTAACCCGAACCAAATAATATAGATAACTCTTGGTAATTAACTTTAAGCCTCTAAGATGTGATATGAACCTTCCCTTAGGCACTAGGGAACTTCCCTCCGATTCAATAATTGGATCATTAGGGAATTAAAAAATGAACTTACGGGTCCAAAAGTCTAGAGAAGCATAGAATAAGTGCATCCAATCCATCACCAATATGACATTAAAATCAACCATGTCAGATTCAAACAGATCCACCAAAGTATCCCAACCACCCACAGATACTATGCAACCCCTATTGACTTTTTTGGCAACCATAGAGTCATACACCTAGGTAGAAATAGAAAAGGAGTCTGAAATACACTCAGGACTAAAAACAAAATGCACAACCAAAAACAAGGTCACATAAAAGAGAGTGAACCTAGGATCAAGTAAATAGTACACATCATGGGAAAATAGTTTAAATATACCAGTAACTATATCTGGAGATACCTCAGGCTCCTGATGAGTAGTGAGAGAATAAAGATGGTTTTGACCAGTGTAAGAGCCAAAAATGGCCCCATTTGGTGCAAAAGCTGATGAAGAGAAAATAGGAACCTTATTTTCCCCTTAAACAACTCTAGAGGGACAATCTCGTTGTATATGTCCAATTTGACCACACATAAAACATCGGTTCCTCCCTTTCTCGCACTTAACACGATGTTGCTGATCATAAAATTTACAAAGAGGATAAGATGGTATTGATTAGGACCAACTGCCCTAAGATTAGGCACCCTATTCCCAATAAGCATCACCACTCAGATTACTTTGATCACTAGATTACTTCGAATAGGAGTTAGGACTCTCTCAACTCTTCTTATTAGACTATTTTCACTCTACTGCTGGCCTCTACCTTGTTCTAACTACCAAAATTGCTTACTCTGCCTCTCACCAATCTCAACTTGATTTTTTTCTCCTCTTTGACCTACTGTATATACACTGATGAAATTTTAATCATACTCTTTGACTGTCATCCTCCCTTGTTTTAGATTAACAAATTCTTCTGCATTCACCTCCCTTAGCTTATAAAGAAAAATATGGTCCAAAAATGCATAAAAGAAATCATCCCACAGGGCAGAACCAACATTTTCACCTCTTAGTTAGTCCCACACTTCATACCATTGGTACGCCACATCCTTCAATTAGTAGGCAGCCAACTCCACACCTTAAATCTCTGAAGCATACATAACTTGAAATATCTTCTCCATCTCATCAATGAAACTTTTAAGATCCTCCTTAACTTGGTACCAGTAAACACCGAAAGATGCAACCTCAAAAATTGGCCAACTCTAGTGGCCTTAGACAAACTCATAGCAGCACCAGCAGAACCCAACTGTTGTGACTAAGATGTCACCAACTGGGTTAATAGATTAATGGAGCATCGAAACTCAGCATTAGTAACCTCCTTTAAAGGAGACTGACCTTAGGAGTAGGATCAGTGGGTACAGTTAGGACTCTACAAGTACAGTCAGATGCAGTGACCCTTAATCGGGTACAGTCAGCTCCATCCACATAGTCCTCACATATTATAAAAGAAGTTCCATGGATATCATATCTCCTTGGAGGCATGATCTAAAAGATGAATAGATGAAAATTTGAGGGATCTATGACCGTAGACTCTACATTACAAAATTAAGACAACAAGAGAGCAAAACAATCCTAAATTCCTCATAGCGCCTCCCTTATCAGTATGGCATACTACATATCCATGAAAGAGACTCTACTTGACATAACTTTGTAGACATTTAATTGACCATGAACCTAAGTTGTGATACCAACTTTGTCATGACCCGAACTAGGGTTTGGTGGTGATGGGTATCTCGTGTCCTATGTAGATGAGATATTACCCCTTTACCTAATAAAACCAACACAACATTCCTAAATGTCAGATGAATTTTAAACATATAAAAAGATATCGTATAATAAAACTAATAATAATTCATAATATTTCTATACCAACCACCAGTAACTAGACAACCATCTATTACCAATAATTAATTAAACCACCTAAGTTCACACTAATTGAATAAAGCCTCTACTAACAAAAGGTTAATAAAATGTTGGGGCATACCCTCAAAGATAGCCGAACCCAATATCTAAAAATTAGTCAAACATAAAAATTGGGGTGTTCCAAAGGATGAAAGCTCACCACTTCAATCTGACTCACTTGCTGATCTCGATTCCAGGTCAATGAGCATGAGAGGTAGAAGTATGGAAAGTTCCTGGATCGCGTGGGGATTCAACATCCGAAGATGATTTAATGTTAGAGTGCTAGCATATAACATAGTGATAGAGGAAAAAAATTATGCTCCGATAAAATATCAAAATCAATACAACATTCAATGTATAATATCATAGAAAGTACATATACATATATAATACCACATGCTGGGGTAGGGAGTAAGGCTTAGCATTAACTTTGAAAACCTTAACCAGGGTTGTGTAGGATAACAGTCATATAACAAGGCACCCACAGGCTATATGAACCCAACTCTCTCTCAGCTGGAAGGGCCTTAGTGCATATAGCCATATGAACCAGATAATATCCATATCCATATATGCCTTTATGGGGGACTCAAACCTCCTGACATAGTCAAGGTAACTTATGAATCAATGTATACAATATGAAGGACTCAAATCTCTCATTTATATAACTAATATAGGGGTCTCAAGCCTCGCAATCATTTAGACACCCGCAATGGCTGATGTGGTTTCCAGTAATAGTCCTTTGAACCTCCATTTTCATGGACCGGCTACACACCCTGTACTTAAGACCAATTTAAAACATTTAACAAGCATCAACATTTATTAACCTATTATGCTTCAAGGCACCCGGTTGGTATCGTCATACCAACCTCACTTGCAAGTGTACATTATGTCATAAAAATAATATCATCATTGGGACTCGAACCCAAACATGAATATCAAGTTCATTTAACATTTGGGACTTGAACCCATTTAGCGAACCCAAGGTTACAATTTAAATCAATCCATTGCCATTAAGGCCTTTACAAAGTCCGTCAATTATTAACATAGTTATGCTAAAGCCTTAGTTCAAAATAACAATTCATCTTGAGTACAAGTATCAAGAATGAGGGGACTACTTCTCAATTACAAATCTTGTTTGTCGTACTACTCAAGGTAAGACCCGCGAGATAAGTCATGCTACAATAGACACAAAGTAGTTTATAGAAACCACCTAGGTCATAAATGAAGGGTCGTTCTGACATAAAAAAAACCATAGCATGAGTCTTTAGGGGTACCGGGTGAAACATGACTGCATATATCATGGGTAACATGAGACATGAATGTATGGATCATGAGTGTCAAGACATAAAGCCTGAACACTTGGAACTAAGATTTTTGACAACCATTATTGCCCTTAATTCAGGGGCTGGGGCATGGACATATGCAATATGTAGAATGAGGGACTTAGACATAAGCACTATAAGAATACGTACAAAATGAGTAGAGTGTCCTCTAACCAAAATAGTAGGGGATTGGTAGAATAGGAGTAAATTCACCCTTACTCTCCCTTGAAACTTACTGCTAAGAGAAAATTTAAGATTTTTCCTCAATCTCCGTCTGACTACACTTATAAGCACTACTCTGTTCGAAGGGGTATCACCACAAACATGTTCCAAGGACTCTTGGCTCTCTTATACTTAAAACCTCATCCATCCATATGTTACCTGGGGCTCATTATATTCTTACAAACTTTATGCCCTAATCCATCCAATAGATTAGCCCCAAATCTATCAATTCAACCTAGACTTATGGCCTATATATCACGACTTTCACACTTCAGCATTCTTTAAGTCATAAACATTATCCCTTCCGCACACCCTATCAAGCCTACCAATTTATTTCCATAAATCTCGCATCGCTATCCTCAGGCTAACATATCTGTAGAAATACCAGGAAGATCATCAGGGAATACTTCTAAAAATTTACAAACTATAGCGATAGACTGCAAATGATCCTTCCCTTAGGCACAAGGGAACTACCTTTCTATTTAATCAATAACTCCTTTTGAGAAATGGAATTGACCCTATGGGTACGACAATCCAGAGACATAAAGCACGAATGCAACCAATCAACCCCCAAAATCTCATTAATGAATACCATGTCTAATATTTATTTGATCCACAAAGGTATCTCTATCATGGAATGATGTCACACATCCACATAGACCCATCTAGCCATATTGGAGTCACCCACTATGTGGACATAAAAAAGGATATGAAATACACTCAAGATCAAAACCAAAATGATACACCACATAAGAGAGAGTATCCCTCGAATCAAGAAAGTAATACACATCACAGGAAAAGAGTTGTAACATACCAGCAATGACATCAGGTGATACATTAGAATCTGGGCTAGTAGCAAGAGGTAAAGACAATTTTGTCCCATGCTAGTATCAGAAGTAGCACCTCTTAGTGTGAAAATTAAAGAGCTAGAAACTAGAATCTTATTGGCTCCAGTAGCAACACTGATCATAGGACAATACCACTGTATATGATTGGATTGACCACATTTAAAGAATTAATTTTGACCACACTTAAAGAATTAATTCTTTCCCTCACGATAAAACCATGATGCCGCTAACCACAAAATCAGCAAGGAGGATAATGAGAGACTAATAGGGCTCCACTAGACCAATATTGGGCACCTTGGGCCCTAAGACCTAGACCCTTTTGAAAATGACATCCACCAAATAACTTTGGGTAAGGGGTCCTAGCAGATGGGTATGAACCAAAATTTCCTTGCTCTCTTCCTTAGTCCACTATCTCCTATGTCTACTACTATTGCGATGACTCTTACCCTACTCTAAATATTTGAACATCTTATTTTGTCTCTCCTCCATCTTAGCTTGATTGTTTCTCTCACCAATAATTTTAGACTGGCATGATAGATAGACTACTATCTGGGTCAGTAGATGAATAGAATGGCAAAACTTAATATTGGACACTTTACACTAAGGTTTTTGGAGAGGACTAAGGGGAAATGGTAGAACTCCACGAGGGCAATCAAAAGCAGCGACCCTAGAACGGGTTTGTACCCCAGGGGTTGGATGAGTTCCATCTACGTTGTCCTTAGCTGAGACAAAAGAGTTTCCATAAGCATCAGGTTTTCTAGAAGGCATGATCTGAAAAGTGAACATACAAGAATTAGAGGAGATTTCATGGCCTTAAAATCTATAGCCTAAAGAATGATTCCAAGAAAAGAAAGCATTCCTATATGCCTCACAGTCTCTCGCTTATAAGTGTGGCGCGCTACACACATATAAATGAGATTCTACTTGACACAGCGTTATGGACACCTAATTGATCATGAACCTAGTTGCCTTGGTTTAGGTATCTCAAGTCTCACATGGACCGAAGATCACTCTTTTCTCCTAGAGATATAACGCAACATCCTTAAATATCGGATGAATTTCAAGAATGTAACAAAAATAGGACCTAATAAAACTAATGATAATTCATGATATGTTTTGCCAACCATTGGTAACCAAAAAATCATCCACCACCAAAATAATCAAACAAACAACCAAGTACAAAGTAGTTTGTTAAGCCTCTATATAACTGAAAGTCAATAAAATATTAGGACATGCCCCCGACAATAGACAAAACCAATGCCCAAAAGATAGTTAAAACATAAAAGGAAACCACAATATGAATTGGGGTGTTCTAAAGGATGGAAGCTCACCACTTCAATCTGACTCTCTAGTTGATCCTGAATCCAAATCACTGAGTAGGATAGATGGAAGTATAGTCGTTTTCTTCATAGTATGGGGATACAGCGTTTGAAGACGGTTAGCGGTTGGAGCTTTAGTATGTAACTCAGGGATAGTGGAACAAAATAATGCCATGATAACAGTTCAAAATCAATGCAACATTCAATGTATAATATCATGTAAAATACATATACATATATAATAGCATATGCTGGGGTAGGGAACAAGCCTTTGCATGGACTTTTAAAACCTTATCCTAGGTGTTCTAGCATAGCTATCATAAAACAAGACACCTACGGGCAATATGGGCCAAACTCTCCCCTAGCTGGAAGGGCCTCAATGCATAGAACCGCACAAACTAGGGAATATCTATATCCATATATGTATTTTTGGGGGACTCGAATCTCCTGGCATAGTCAAGGTGGCTTAAGCGCTAATATATACAATATGGGGTACTCGAACCTCTCTTTCATATATTCATTCAGAGGACTCAAACCTCCCGACCATATAGAAACCCACACCGGCTAGCGCGATTTCCAATGTTAGTCCTTTGGACTCCACTTTCATAGCTCGACCATAGATCCCTCTTTAAATCTCAATTAAAACATTCATTACATATACAAAACTATTTATCCACTTACTTACAAATGGAATCCTATTGGTATCATCATACCAACCCCACTTCCAAGCATACAATATGCCATAACCATTATTAATCAACTTAGGACTCAAACCCATTGTCTAAACAAATACATCAATTCAATTCAACATTTATGGACTCGAACTGATTTAGTATTTCAAATAAATTTATGACCATCAATTCCTTCATAAACCATTTACCAATCATTAAAAATTATAGTCCAATGCCTTAGTTCAAAACACAATTCAACATGTCACAAGATCATTCCCATTGATATTTTCACAAACAAGTTGAGGGTATACCTTTATAAAAGCGAAAAACCAACAAATTTAGGGTTAAACATGACCCGTTTGTTAAACCATAATTACCATGCACCCACATGTGCAAAACCATTATCAAAACATGTATAATTATAATTTAAACCATGAGAAAAAAATACTGAACATTATACATTTAAACACTCAACTATGATTTTTAAAATCACCATTAATGACTCATGAACAATGCTTAAAACATATGTTTTTAGTAAACTAATAATGAGGGAAGAGTCAAATGCCTGAGTTGTGAAGATTCATAGAGGGAATTTGATCCTTAAGCTCTTAGATGACCACTTTTAAGAAGTCCTAGCCCAATCTTTCTTAAGAAGTTTTAGATAGAGTTTAGAGAGTGTTTGATCTTGTAAAGGGTATAATGAATGACCAAAAGATGTTATAAGATATGGGGTATTTAGGGCTTGGGGGGAAATGTCCAAAGTACCCCCATCTTAAATATGTAAAACCCACCTTTGTTTACGAGTCAAGCCATTGACTCGTCACCACTACTTACAACTCATACAATGAGTCATCACCAAGATTTAAAATTAGACCCTTCACACTTTCTAACTTAATACTTCCTAGTCCTTCTCGTCACTAGACCATACGACTCGTATGGTCTAAGTAGTGACCATCATAAAACTCCAAGGTATTGTACACTGGATAACATACAACTGGACCCTAAATATTCGATAAATAATCATACACTCGTGAGGAGTATGTTATCACCAGAATAGAACTTGTCCAATAACACACTATTTGACTTATGACTAGGGTCACTTGACCCATAACCACACCATAAGACTAATGATTAAGTTGTAAGAAGGGCGGAGAGCTTAAAGCTCAGAAAATTTGCAAAGGCCAAAGTATGGGCCAATTCAAAGGGGAAATTAAATCAATGGTGTTGGGAATTTACCTGGGCCTATAGGAGATAAATAATTAAGCCCTTTTACCTGTGTACCATATTCAATAAATGGCCCGTTATTGACCCACAATGGTCCATTAGGCCTTTTATCTAATTCTTAGAAGTTTTCTCTTTCTTTTTCTAGTGAACGGCGTGACAGCCGCATAGGGAAACAGGCCAATTCCCAACCGTCATCATTTTCCTCATTTTTTTGTTTCATTTTACTGCCTCAATGTATTTTAATTTTACTTCATTAACCTTTTCCTTAGAGAGCATATACAAAGGTGCTTTGTATAGAAAATGGATGGTATATCCAAGCCGTTGCAATCAGTATACAGTAAAGAGGCGGCTTTGTACCGAATAATTTATTTATGTGATCCTATGTATAGATTATGGAGTAGGTTTTGTTCCAAAGGTACTTGAATACAAAAGCAGGCGTATCTACCTCTGGAAGTTATTAATGTGCAAGTGTCCACTTTTTGCAGAACTCCATGTCATAGAACTCCATAGGTAGCTCAGGAAGACGAACCCAAATTATGTCATTGGCAAGACGAGCTTGAGATGCCATAAATTTGGGCTCCCATTTTTGAAAAGAGAGAAATTTATTATAGATAAACCACAACCCATCGTGCAAAGCGAGTAGCATATTTTATACTTGGGTAAATTTAATTGGAAGAAATCACAACCAAAGTGCATCAAGTTTAATTCCTTCAAAGGTTTCCATAATTCTTGTTGATTCTTTTTAGGATTTGGTAACCCAATTTTCGACCCACTAACTTCACAATCAAAAATTCCTGCCAAGGGGAATACAATCATGATTTTTCTACTGTTGATATTAGGATAAAATTTCCTTCAGAATTTTTAGGGTTCATCTCATATCAAAGGTTGGCATTGGTGATCAACATCCAAAATGCACCTCCAACTGAAGGATAAAGTAGTCACTGTCAAATAAAGTAATCGAACATGGTTGGGGTCGAACCAACAAGGAAGATCTAGAATTATATCTCTTATTTGCTAGAACTAACGAGCAATACAGCAAGTGAATTAAAGGGGGGTTGAAGTAGTAATCTTGAACAAGTAACAAAAATCAACTTTGGTTGTAATCACTTAGAGGCAAACATTGTGATTATGTTCCCCTTGGCTTCAGAACTCAGTAGGCTTATCATGCTTTATCGAACCAACCCAATACCTTTTATGCAGAATCTTATAAGTTATATTGCATCAATAATCTTGTGAACACATTGACGAAATTTCATCCTTTAACTTTTGAGTCTCAGAACATTGCATTACTAACCCTTATCCTAGATCCCAGTACTATTACATTTTGAGTCTCAAGTTATTAGATGATAGATGACCGTCTTACATAGATGATACTGCTTAGACTAGATCAATAATTAATCTTTAGATTATAGTTGTGATTATCTTTTCCTAGTCACTACTCCTCTTCTTTAGTAAGTAGTGATATACGAGTTGGGATCTTACCATTTACAACCGCTAAGATATCTATTAAACATGCAAGAGTGCACAATACATGCAAGAATACTGGTTCAAAACTGGTTCAAAACAACTTAGAATTTCCCCTACTTTATTAATATGTTAGGGATCCCACGACCCTAGGTAAGGGCTTTAGTCGCTCATGCTTGTAAAATGATAAATGAAATTCATAATGTGATCTTGAGTGTATTTATATATCCAAGTGCCAATTATGACCCTTATATATACTTGTTCTATGAGCTAAATATTGGGAAAATGCCTTATGTTTGAGTTAAATTTACATTCTCAGGCTAATCGATATGATTAGTGTTGTAGGGCTCAAATTTTCTAAAAATAAATATGATTTGAGCATTAACTTAAAGCTTATAGATCATGCGAAATGATAGGAGAAATACGCCAAGCATGAAGAGAGTGGAAGAAGGCTTGTGAATCATGTGATTAATAATAAAATAGGAAGAGTGCACACTAAGCTGGGAATGCAAAAATTAACATACTAGTTTTCCAAGGACCCTAGTTTCAACGATAAGGGAGTGGCACACTGGTGGGATAAAAGCTAATGGAAATTTCTAGTGTGCATGAGCGATATTGGTGTGCCACGCCACTTATCCTTCATGATAAAGGCATGGCACAGAGTCTGCATCAAAGTAAAATGGCAATTCTAGTATACATCCATAATACTAGCGTGCCACGCTACTTATCCTTTGTGATAACGGTATGACAGGTTGATAAGTTAAAAATAAGAAGTTGATAAGTGGTGATTTTACCACTCATTTTCACTCATTTTTTGTGCATATTACCTTATCTCAAATGTTTATATGAGTCATAATTGTGATTTAATGCACCAATATCCACTCGTTGCAGATATAGGAGTCGAAGATACCAAAATATGTAGATTGCAGCTTGATATGATCAGAAGGGAGCAGAAAAAGTGCAGATAAAGACCTGTAGTAAACTAGCTTTAGTTACCATGGTCTCATTCCATGGGCTGCAGTCATGATCAGTCAAGATTGTCAATCAACCGAGATCGTGGAGGTTAATCATAATCACAAATCCGCGATCATAGCCAGACTTGCACGATTGCAGCTTGGCAAAAATGTTTAGCTCAATTTGAACGTGTTGATCCTAATTTGAACAAAAATACTCAAGCCCTAATTGGAGAAATTATTAAATATCATCACATTTCTTTTTCCCCAATATCTCTCTAGTTTAGCTTAAGGTTTGGTAGACTTTATTTTTTGCAGAAGAAAATATTGTATAAATTTTGGGTGAAGAATACATTGGAAACTCTCAAAGTGGAAGATTTGCTCTCTTTTACTATTGATATTGTAGAGGAGCCAAGTTTTAAGTAACATTTGCTTAGATCTACCACAAATTAATTCAATGGAGATTATGGGTATATCTATGATTATTGATCTTACGTGTAGCTAAAAATCCATCTTGGGTTTATGTGTGAATAGGGATTGAAGTATGTATGGGTTGTTATTGTTAGCATCTATTTGGTAGATCATGTTTATGGGTTCTATTATAGCTATGTAAATTTGGTTGGGATTTGATAGGTGAAAGCTCCAAATACCCATATGGGTTTGATGGGTTAAAGCTCCAAGCTCTAGAAAACCCAAGACTATCTTTGAAAGAAGGGTTTTGGGTGAAGATTAGGAATCTATAGCATCCTCGAAAGAGGGATATGGAAACCAAAGCAATGATAGACAATTATATGTGCAGTTTGCTAAATTCTCACCATCTTAGAAATAAGGGTGAAAGTGAGGTTGACTATGCCATGGGTTTCGTCTTAGAAATAAGGATGCCTTGATTGAGGTTGTGGTTGCTAATTGTTGAACACACCCATTAGGTATTCGAAAGGATCAATGGGTGAAATTTTGGTGTTTGGTTGAAAGACTAGCATCAAAATCTATAACCAAACCTACCTATATTTGATTTACTAAATCGATGTTTATGAATAACTCCCACATGTCACTCCCTTAGTAGTGCATAATCTCAAGATATGTGCATAACTATTAAAACTCTAATCATTCATAACCCCAAATTTATACAAGAAAATCCTAAAAGAAACATTAGTGTAGGAACTCGCCTCCCCCCATTTTATCTTTTTGTACCATTTGTTTGAATTTAACTTGTAGCTATCATTTCAAATTAATTTTATCGCCACTCATATTGTTCCTCGTGCATTCGATCCCGACTCAAGAGTTAGGTAAATATATTGATGACGATCACCTTGCACTTAAATTGACGTGTAAGTTGAGCATTATAAAAATAGTGTCGTTTAAAGACCCTTTCAACTTACACATTCCCCAAAAATTCTTTAAATCTCTTTCAAAATTCTCTCAAAATTCTCTAAAATTTGTGGCTTTGCATTGGATTTTTAAGTACCAATTCGTCCCATGCGTTTTAACAAGGTAAGTTGTTCATATTCCCTTGTGTTGAATATCTATTTCCTGCTTCAAATGTGTAGTATAGACAAAGGCATAAAGTAGCATTTTCACTGCAAAATACATGTTTGTTAGTGTTTAGTATTGTGGTTAAGTGTTATAAGTTGGTAAGTACACGATTGAGGAAGTCTTGAATACCTAAAATCTGACCTAAACCCATTCAGGTTAAGATGTATTTTGTGTGTTTGATAGACCTCCCCTACAAAATCTATGCTTAATTATTTTACATTCGGGTCCATGAACTTGCACTGTAGGCTCAACTTCATTGTTGCCATTGTTTTCATGCCTAGTGTAGCTATAGAATTAGGCTTAAAATTGAATTCTAATACTGGGCAGGAACTATTAGACAGGCCTCGGGTACCGCGATTGTAACCCTGATGACCATGATCGCAGCCAATGCTCTACGATCGGCATTCCTGAGGGTAGGTTCTGACAAGCACAAACTATCCTACCACACGATAACTACCCCTAAGACCTTCTATAACAATACCACATGAGCTTATTGATTTATTTTAGCATGTGTTTATTATAATTCTGTTAATGTTGGCATAAGCTACACTGTTTACAGGTTCTAGGACTTAACAAAGGAGACTTTGACAATACCCAATTCATGTTCACAAAAGGTCAACACCAATACAATGCAAACTTCCACAGAACAAAACTACTCCCTGAAAAGGGTATCATCCTAGACAAGGTAGAAGAGAAGTTTCCAGAATTCTATGCTAGGATCATTGCAATTAGGTGGTTGTTTTTTTCCCCTGAACCCTTCCTCGCTAATGAACAATGGGTGCATGATGTAATACCCATGCTTTTTTCCTAGATAGAAATCATCTCAAGGATGCTAGGACTTACTTTAAAATGCAAACCTATCTTTGTACATGTTGTATTTTTTAGATTTTTACTTTCTATCATGTGGGAAATTGAGTTAGCTTTCCAACGGTACCAATTTTGTCCAAATTCGACATCAGATGAAGAAGTTATGGATGTTTTACTTGGAACTGTTGGAAACGCCCAAGTATGATGGCCAAGTTCATGGACCGCCACATAAGTGACGGACCACCACTTTGACTGTCACAGCCAAGGCAGTTGAGCCACGTACTAGATAAGGACTGACGGACGAGTTGATGGACCATCAAAGTTGTGAAGGACCGTCGTCAACGCCGTTAACTCTTATCCAGTGAACCCCATTTCTGGTCCACGTCTGACGGGATAAGTGATGGACCATCAAGTCTCTGATGGACCATCAATCAGACCGTCACACGCCATGTTTAGTTTATTTCCAGGTCCTTTTAACAGGGGTATTTTGTTTACTTAACACTCGCCTATATATACCCAGATGAGTTCGAATTCAGCCATTTTGGTCATTATTATTTCATAAACAAAAAACTAGGGTTTCTCTCTAAGTTTAATATCCAAGAACAAAACCCAATCCTCTTCAAGAATCAAAGGATTTCAAACCTTTCAAGTTCAAAAATATCAAGAACCCTGAGTCAGATATGCATAGTGTTCATCCACGAATTCCTTTGGTCCGTGGAGTTCAAGAATCAATCTTTAAATACCAAATCATAAATGTTTTGTGGTTATATGATTGTATTCATGTTAGTGGTTGTTGTTTGTGCTATAGAGTAGTCATTTGATGAATTTTCATGAAAGTTATGATCATGTAGTTAGAACTCATGAATTTGGGTAGATTAATATTGTGAAATTCATGAACACACCTATGCCTTAAAGAATGCATGCAACGTGTTTGATAAAATTCTTAGAATGCTAGAAATTTCATGTTTACATGGTCCCATATTATCTACATGAAAAGTCCATGGGAACTCACCTGCCAGTTTAGGGTGTGATTCTTAGTAGTCATCCTTGTGTTCCAGAACTACGTAGCCAGCGTAGGTTGAGACATCTTAACCTGTCAGACTAGGGTTGATGAGGTGGATTAACTTGTCAGTTTAGGGTTCCCACCATTATCATTTGAGTATCTACTAGATGAGGGTCACTCACAACTGTCCTTACCAGTTGCGCGGTATTGAGACCCCTCCAATTAGGGCAGAGATTGGACCCCAACTTAGCTATATGCATTATTGGGGCATGTCGGTTAAATAACTACCTCCTACAGTTTCAGGCTCAGTCTCAGTAAAAGAACTCAGATAGTGATTCAAATATTAGTATCCCAGGACTATCAGACACAGTCACCTATGGTGACAGAACCATAGTTTCAGTCATGTCAGAAATTAGTAAATCATGTATTAGCGTACAGATCCACTATTATGTATTTACATTTCCAGCTATTATGTATGTATATTTGCACTCTTACGTTTATATTAGTCGGTCAGTTAGCATTGCTCATGCATGTAAACCCTTTTCATTTAGCCTACCTCACTCGTATACTCAGTACTCCAGTGGCACTGACGTATTTGCGCTATAGTGCTTTCTTTTCATGTTACACCATAGGTTCAGAGACACGAGTTCCAGACCAGCAGTAGCATTCCGATTCCAGTATATAAAGCTGCAGTGAGTCCTCTTCATTCGAGGATGATATGATTTGATTCATTTATTATTTCAGTTAGTTTTTAGTTTACGGAGTTAGTTGGAGACATGTTCCTTCAACTTTTTATTCAGTCAGTTCTTCAAGCCTTTCAGATACAGTTCAGATTTAGTTCAGTTTTGATTCAGACTTTAGTTATCTTAGGTATTTTTCACCCACATGGATGTTATAATTCCTCAGCAGCTAGAATTTGAGACTTCACCCAAATGAACCCTCCATCTTTATTTAGGTCTAAGGCTGATAAAGACCCTCAAGAGTTCATTGACCAAGTCCAGAAGGTCATTGACATCATGGGAGTTACTTCTATTCAGAGCGCCGAGTTAACCGCATACCAGTTATAGGATGTTGCTCACACTTGGTACAAACAGTGAAAGTCTGAGAGGTTAGAGGATACAGGTCCTATAGAGTGGGAGAAATTTGTCATGACTTTCTTAGACAGATTCTTTCCCCAAGAGTTGAGGGAGGCCAAAGTTCTTGAGTTTATCAACCTCAAGCAGGGAAATATGATGGTTAGGGAGTATTCTCTTAGATTTACTCAGCTAGCCAGATATGCCCCTCATGTGGTTGCAGATAACAGGGCTAAGATGAGCAAGTTTGTGTTAGGAGTGAATGATAGCATGGTAAATAAGTGTAGATCTGCAATGCTGAAAAGTGATATGACTTTAGCAAGGCTCATGACCCATGCTCAGCAAATAGAGGAGAAAAAGGTTAGGGCTAGGGAGAGGCAGAATAAGAGAGCCAGATCAAGCAGTTTCAGTTTTGATCAGCCCAAATCAGAGGGAGGAAATCGTTCCCAGTTTTGTCCCAAGTCATCAGCTCCAGTTCATTCTTCAGCCAGTGCTCTAGCTCCTAAGTTCAGAGATAGAGCACCCGGCTCTAAATCTCAGGGCAGTATCAGCAATCCCCAAACTAATCCCCTATGTCAAACTTATAATAAGAACCACCAAGGTGTTTGCAGAGCCAGTAGTGATGTTTGTTTTGGTTGTGGTAAGCCAGGTCACAAAGTCAAAGATTGTCCTCAGTCCAGTTATCAGGGTCAGCAAAATTGTTCCACAGCTCAGTTTGATCACCCGAACCAGCAGGATGCCACTTTTCAATGCTACTAGTAGGCAATGCCCAAAAAGACTCTATAGTCTTCAGACTCGACAGGATCAGGAAAATTCTCCTGATGTCGTTACTGGTACATTATAGATTTTCCATGTTCATGTTTACACTTTGCTAGATCCAGGTGCATCCTTATTTTTTGTTACTCCATACACAACAGGCGATTCTAAAATTAGTCTCAAAATTTTAGCAGAGCCCTTTTCATTCTCTACCCCAGTAGGTAAAACCATCATATCTCGGTGAGTATACAGAAACTGTCCGATTATGATATTTCATAAATCCACGTCAGTAGATTTAGTCGAATTAGAGATGACTAATTTTGATGTCATTCTTGGCATAGATTGGCTTCATTCCTGCTATGCCACAGTCGACTGCAGAACCTAGATAGTTCAATTTCAGTTCTCGAATGAGCCCATCCTAGAGTGGAAGGGTAGTACTTCATCTTTTAGGGGTCATTTTATTTCCTACCTTCAGGCAAAGAGAATGATTTCTAAAGGGTGTGTGTATCATTTCGTGCATGTTAAATATTCCATTTTCGAATCTTCTAGCGTTGAATCAGTTCTAGTTGTTAATGAATATTCTAACATCTTTCCTAAAGATCTTTCAAGCATTCCTCTCAAAAGGGAAATAAACTTTGGCATAGACCTTCTCCTAGATACTCAACCTATTTCTATTCTGCCATATAGAATGGCACCAGCAAAACTCAAGAAACTGAAAGATCAGTTGAAGGATCTCTTAGATAAGGGATTCATTAGGCCTAGTGTATCCCCATAGGGTGCACCAGTATTATTTATGCACAAGAAAGATGATTCTCTTAGGATGTGTATTGATTATCGTCAGCTCAACAAAGTCATGGTCAAGAACAGGTATCTGCTTCCTAGAATAGATGACTTATTTGACCAACTTCAGGGTGCCAGTTATTTCTCCAAGATAGACCTCAGATCAGTCTATCATCAGCTCAAAGTTAGAGAATGTGACATCCCAAAGATAACTTTTCATACTTGATATGGTCACTTCGAATTTCTAGTCATGTTCTTTAGTCTTACCAATGTCGCTGCAGCTTTCATGGACTTGATGAACCGGGTGTTCAAGCAGTACTTGGACATGGTCATCATAGTCTTCATAGATGATATTCTGCTCTATGCTCTCACAGAGCGTGATCATTCAGACCATCTCAAAATTGTTTTTCAGACTCTCGGAGATCATCAGTTGTTTGCCAAGTTCAGTACGTGCAAATTTTGGCTAAGATCAGTAGCATTTCTTGGCCATATTATTTCCAGTGATGGCATTAGAGTAGATCCTCAGAAGACCGAAGCATTAAGAAATTGGCCTCCCCCTATCTCTCCATTAGATATCAGGAGTTTCTTGGGTTTGGTTGGCTATTATAGACGCTTTGTGGAGGGATTTTACTATATTACATCTCCTATGTCCAGATTGACTCAGAAGAAGGTTAAGTTTCAGTGGTCAAATTCTTGCGAGAAGAGTTTTTAAGAGTTGAAGACTCAACTCACCTCAGCCCCAATTCTAACTCTTCCAGATGGTTCAGACGGTTTTGTAGTCTATTATGATGCGTCGAGAGTGGGTTTAGGTTGTGTCCTTATGCATTATGGTAAGGTCATATCCTACGTCTCCAGACAGCTAAAGCCCCATGAGAAGAATTATCCTACTCATGATCTTGAGTTAGCAGCCGTAGTATTTTCTTTAAATATTTGAAGGCGTTATCTATATGGAGTTTATGTAGATGTCTTCACAGATCATAAGAGTCTCTAGTATGTCTTTTCTTAGAAAGATCTTAATCTTCGTCACAGAAGGTGGTTAGAGCTTTTGAAAGATTATGACATGAGTGTTCTTTATCATCCGGGAAAGGCCAATGTTGTGGTCGACGCTCTCAGTGGACTCTCCATGGGTAGTGTTTCTCACGTAGAGGATGGTGAGAAGAAGATAGCCCAGGAAATTCACCAGCTTGCCAGACTAGGCATTCACTTAGTCGACTCGTCAGAGGGTGGTGTATATGTTCAAAGTAGTTCAAAGTCATCTCTAGTTTCTAAGGTGAAAGAAAAGCAATACAGGGATCCCAGCCTTCTCAAGCTAAAGGAGTCAGTTCAGAATCAGAAAGTAGAGGCTTTCTCCCAAGGGGGAGATGGTGTTCTTCATTGTCAGGATCGTCTGTGTGTTCCAGTTGTATATGACTTGAGGCAGCAAATTCTTGCAGAGGCGCATAGTGCGCGATACTCTATTTATCCAGGGGCCACTAAGATGTACCGTGACTTGTGGGAGATCTATTGGTGGAGTGGGATGAAAAGAGATATTGCAGAGTTTGTGGCTAAGTACTCTATATGTCAGTAGGTTAAGATATAGCATCAGAAATCTAGTGGGTCCTACTTGGAAGTGGGAAGAAGTGAACATGGGTTTCGTGATGGGTTTGCCTCAAACTTGTCATCAGTATGATTTGATTTGGGTCATTGTAGACAGAATGACCAAGTCAGCTCATTTTCTTCCAGTTCGTACCTCTTATTCAGCCAAGGATTATGCCAAACTCTATATCAGGGAATTGGTTAGATTATATGGTGTTCTATTATCTATCATCTCAGAGAGAGGTACACAGTTCACCTCTCACTTTTGGAAAGCATTCCAAAAGGGTCTTGGTACCCAAGTTTATCTCAGTACTACCTTTCATCCTCGGACAGATGGTCAAGCAGAGAGGACCATTCAGACTCTTAAAGATATGCTAAGGGCGTGTGCAGTTGATCTCAAGGGAAGTTGTGATGACCACTTGCCTCTAATTGAGTTTGCATACAACAATAGCTATCATTCCAGTATTCAGATAGCTCCATTCGAAGCTCTCTATGGTAGGAGGTGTAGATCTCTAGTCGGTTAGTTTGAAGTTAGTGAGGCCTCAGTCATCGATCATGACTTGGTATTCGATGCATTAGAGAAAGTTCAGTTGATCAGAGAGAGACTTCAGGCTGCTCAGAGCTGACAAAAGTCTTATCCAGATATTCGTAGAAAGGATCTTGAGTTTGAGGTCAATGACTATGTCTATCTCAAAATATCTCCCATGAAGGGAGTAAAGAGGTTCGGCAAGAAAGGGAAACGCAGTCCCCACTATGTCGGTCCCTTCAAGATTTGCAGTCACTTCGGTAAGGTAGCTTATGAGCTCGAATTGCCTTAAGATCTAGCCTCAATTCATCTGGTCTTCCATGTCTCCTTGCTCAAGAAGTACATAGGTGACCCAACAGTTGTAGTCTCTATTCAGAACATTAATGTTCAAGACAACCTCTCTTATGAAGAGATTCCAGTCGAAATTTTAGACTATCAAATTCGTAGGCTGAGGAACAAAGAAGTCCCTCTAGTCAAAGTTCTTTGGCAAAATCAGTCCATTAAAGGAGCCATTTGGGAAGCAGAAGTAGACATACGTACCAAGTACCCTCACCTTTTCTCTGCCAACCCAGATCAAGCTCAAGGTAACATTCCTCCTTATGCTTATTCAGTTTCATGTTCAGCATTCAATACAACTTGATGTTTTGTTTCGTGTTCATGTTCCATCACAAATTTGGTATCAAGTACCATTGCATATTCAGCCATGCATACATGTATCATTCCAGTACATAATCATGCATCGGATATGCTTTCTAATTGCGAGAACCTCAGTCATACATTCTTGAATCAGTTACACGTGCATCAGATATGCATGTTCAATATAATGCATTCAGTTTGTTAGTTATAAGATCATGTTCCATCTACTCATGTTCAAATTATTGTTTCCTCTCTCAGTCAATTCTATTCAAGGATAAATGTTCTCAAGGGGGAGATATTGTAATACATGTGCCTTTTTCCTTGATAGAAACCATCTCAAGAATGCTAGGACTTACTTTAAAATGAAAACCTACCTTTGTACACATGGTATTTTTGATATTTTTACTTTCTATCATGTGGGAAATTGAGTTAGCTTTCCAACGGTACCAATTTTGTTCAAATCCAACATCAGACGAGGAAGTTATGGATGTTTTACTTAGAACTGTCGAAAACGCCAAGGTATGACGGCTAAGTTGACAGACCGCCACATAAGTGACGGACCGCCACTTTGACTGTCACAGCCAAGGCAGTTGAGCCATGCACTGGATAAGGACTGACGGACGAGTTGATGGATCATCATCCAGGCCGTCAACTCTTATCCAGTGAACCCCATTTCTGGTCCACGTCTGACGGGCTAAGTGATGGACCGTCAAGTTTCTGATGGACCATCAGTCAGACCGTCATACACCACGTTTAGTTTTTTTCCATGTCGTTTTAACAGGGATATTTTGGTCACTTACCACTCGCCTATATATACCCAGATGAGTCCAAATTCAGCCATTTTGCTCATTATTATTTCACAAACAAAAAACTAGGGTTTCTATCTAAATTTAATCTCCAAGAACAAGACCCAATCCTCTTTAAGAATCAAAGGATTTCAAACCCTTCAAGTTCAAAAATGTCAAGAAACCTAAGTCAGGTATGCATAGTGTTCATCCATGAATTTCTTTCGTCCGTGGAGTTCAAGAATTAATCTTTAAATACCAAATCATAAATGTTTTGTGGTTATATGATTGTATTCATGTTGGTGGTTGTTGTTTGTGCTATAGAGTAATAATTTGATGAATTTTCATGAAGGTTATGATCATGTAGTTAGAACCCATGAATTTGGGTAGATTAATATAGTGAAATTCATGAACACACCTATGCCTTAAAGAATGCATGCAAGGTGTTTGATAAAATGCTTAGAATGCTAGAAATTTCATGTTTACATGGTCCCATATTATCTACATGACAAGTCCATGTTAATTATATAATTCAATATGAATTCCATGTCATTGTTTTGTTGTTAGTTGTGGTATGAAGCATTTATGATAATGAAGTGATACAATATGTACATGATATATATCCCATGCACTCCCTACAATACACAAGATGTTGAAAACTACATGTGGTATATTATCCCCTACTTATGATATTATGAATTGTGAACTCCAATTTTGTGATCAAGTCATGTCATGTGTGTCAGTTTCCCTCCATCGAGTCCTGGGGTATTCGTACCCAAAAAATATAGTTGTGTGCCTAGAGCCAAGTCACGTTACCCCGATAATCTCAGTCAAGCCATGATCTATAGAACTCAGTCAGTCATGTGACTCAGGAAACCTCCGAAATCTCATGATCTCAGCAAAATCTCAGATAATAGTGCTATTCCGTCAGTCAACGGAAGTCAGTTACTCAGTCCATGTACAGTCAGTTAAATCATGTTCAGTCTCTTCAGATGGGAGTAGAAGTTAGCACTAAGTAAACCCAAGGATGGGAACTCGCCTACCAGTTTAGGGTGTGATTCTTAGCAGTCATCCTTGTGTTCCAGAAGTACTTAGCCAGCATAGGTTGAGACATCTTAACCAGTTAGACTAGGGTTGATGAGGTGGCTTAACCTGTCATTTTAGGGTTCCTACCATTCTCATTTGAGTACCTTCCAGATGAGGGTCACTCACAACTGTCCTTACCAGTGGCGTGGTATTGACACCTCTCCAATCGGGGTAGAGATTGGACCCCAACTTAGATATATGCATTATTGGGGCATGTCGGTTAAACAACTACCTCCAACAGTTTCAGGCTCAGTCTTAGTAAAAGAAATCAGATAGTTATTCAGATATCAGTATCCCAGGACTGTCAGACACAGTCACCCATATTGACAGAACCATAGTTTCAGTCATGTCAGAAATTAGTAAATCATGTATTAGCATACAGATCCACTATTACGTATTTACATTTCCAGTTATTATATATGTATGTTTGCACTCTCACATTTATATTAGTCATTCAGTTAGCATTGCTCATGCATGTAGACCATTTTCATTTAGCCTACCTCACTCGTATACTCAGTACTCCAGTTGTACTGACGCATTTGTGCTATGGTGCTTTTTTTTCATGTTACACCATAGGTTCAGAGACACGAGTTCCAGACCAGCAGTAGAATTCGCATTCCAGTATACAGAGCTACAGTGAATCCTTTTCATTCAAGGATGATATGATTTGATTCATTTATTATTTCAGTTAGTTTTCAGTTTACGGAGTTAGTTGGAGACATGATCCTTGAACTCCTTGTTCAGACAGTACTTCAAGGCTTTCAGATACAGTTCAGATTTAGTTTAGTTTTGATTTAGACTTCAGTTATCTTGGATATTTTTCACCCACATGGATGTTATAATTATTTTAGTTGAACCTTATGGTCTATTATTTATGTTTTCCGCATATTCCATGTATGTTATGCAATATACAGGTACAAATATCAGTCATGGGTTAGCTTGTGGTCTCTCGGGGTCATGATCACCGTGTAGCATTTCGGTTCAGAAAATCGGGTGTTACACATGAGTTCTATGAAAACCTCTGTGTAGTCTCCCTCGCAAACTGAATTATGAAAATTTGGGGTAAACAGGTCACTTTGAAGCGTTACAAATTAATGCTATGTATGGTTGACAAATGCTAACATGAGGGAGTTTGATGCCAAAGCTTGCAAGCCTAGGACTTAGATGGCTGGTATCTTGTGTCTTGGAAAAAAAGTCCCATGGGCCACCACCAAATGAGATATTTTAATGAAGGACTTAAAGGCTGAATCTAGGCTGTGGCTGAACATCATCTGTAGCAGAGTCTTACCATACACACACATGACCTTAGTCATAGATATGAGATCTAGGATGGTAGTATGCATATTATCTGATATTACTCTGAATGTGGGAAAGATTTCTCTCTCTAAGTGGCAATATTTCAAGAACCAAGGAAGTACCCATCTTCTTTATCCATTTCTTATCACTGAATTAGGTAGGAGAGCATAAGTAGAGGAGTATATTACGGACACTTGGGTGCGCCTTGGCTCTCTTATCTATCCAGTAAAATTCAGAGGTGAAGACGCACTAGGTCAAAGTAAGAAGAGAAAGATAGAATCGGGCAAATCTGTCTAAAAGGTCACAAACTCTTACGAACCCTTATCAGTGACTACCTTCAATGAAATTTCTATTCAGATATAGGGGATAAGAGAGATATTGTCTAGATTACCTCAGGTACCAGGAGATTCCTACATTGCTCATCATTCATATGTGGCACAATCAGATTGTGATAAGTACATAGCTGAGCAGAAGAAGTAGAATGCCACTATGGTCATCCTAGAGAGATCTTATTCAGCCTTAGATGAATCCTATAGGAGCCTCAAAGTCTCATATGATGAGATAGTAAAGAGGGAGAAAAAGAGGGATAAATTTTTCATAAAGTTGTGGAAGGGGTAAAAGGCATATTCAAGGTGCTCAAACCCAACCAACTGTTACCTTCACTGAGAGTTGATAGTGAGGATGATGCACCTGGAAAAGTGTCAGCCAATGATGTAGAGTCAGGAGGAGGAGATAGCTTGTGATGCGGATACATAGAGCCATTTTTACACTTGATTTCTTGCATATGCAGTACAGACACTACATTCATTTCAGTAGGGGGTGACCCTAGATTCTATACTGTTTGGTGTTATATAGACTTATATTTCTTTTGATAATCTTTTGCATACTATTTCTCATTTTTTTCTTTGGATGCTATATTTTTTGGTATCTAGATGGTGCCCAAGTTTTATGGATTATCATGTTTTACTTTTACTTTTAGTATTATTTTTCTATATGTACTTTAAAATTTTTTATGGATCTTAATGATGTTAGGATAAGTATGCAAGGGAATTCTGAGTATCCATAGCATTTTGTTTTGCAAATAGGGATCACTTTATACACCATTGGAAAAGTCTGAGTAGCCATATGGTTAATTTATCCATTTTGAGCTAAGATATGAGACTAAGTCTTTGGCTGTATCAGTAGCCATATGTTAGTAATTTGTGCATAGTGTTGTGGCAAATCAAGAAACCCCCTCAGTCCAAAATTTTTGAAAAATCAAGGGCATGGACATGAGCAATGTTTTAACAAATACTTTTCTCTTTTTGTGGTTCCACAAATTTTTGACTTACGAATAAATGATAAATACTCCAAGACTGTTTCCATCGGGAGGGACATTTAAGCTCCCTTAACAATTTTTGCATGCCATGTGTGGTATGAATATTACATTCATCTCTTGTATACTTATGTTATCTAGAACTTGCCCCATTAGTCTTTCAAAACTAATTTTGATTGTAATGAAGCTATAACTCATTGTTGTGTCGGTACAATCACATTCACCTCTTTTCCGATTGACCTAGAAACAGTAGATTCAGCTAATCTTTCTGGTTTATGAGCATTGATTTTTTTTAGTTATATGATGAAATCTATTAGTCGAGGTTGATACTAGTTACTCGTGAGAGGTGGTAGAGATCTTGTAGAATTAGTCGAGGTTGGTACCTATTGCTGGTGAGAGGTGGCAGGTACTCCTTGAAATCAATCAAGATAAATGCAAGCTGGTCTGAATACTACTGTATCCAAAAAATTGCTATACTATAAAGAACAATTATGCTATATAATATTTTGATTTGTTGTCACTTGTCAAGCTCAAAATTTCTTCATCTGTTCTCGTACATTATTCTGAGTTGGAGTTCTATTTTGTTTTCTGTTTTTTGGCATCTAATATAATAGGAGGATTCAAAATTTCTATATTATGTATTCTAGAGCACAGTTGTAGTTGTTAATTGAGTTTTTGGTCAATTATCTCTAAATATTTAATTTTTAACAGAAATACAAGATTTGAGACAAAATAATTGGATAGTGTGAATTCTTAGCCACCGTTGTGGCTATGCCCTTGTAAGCGATTTGATTGTAATTTGGACATAGCAACATTTGAAGTTTTATCCTTTTTTCAAAACTTATAGAGCACACTGTTCGTTAGCGATGCGTTTCTTTACATGAGTCGCTGTTAATGTTTGCTATTAATTTGTGTGTTGTCCCAACTCCCAGCTGGTGTTAGCAGATTGAAGGTTTGGGCAGTAACTACAGGTGCATTTGTTGTGTTCATCGGAGAAAGCCTCAAACTCGACTGAATTCTTCGTTGTAAGTTTCTCTTTTCTTGATTCCCTTACCGGTTGTCTCTCATATACTCTACAAGGATGTTGAATCAATAGAAGTACCTTGACTCAACATACTGTAAATGATATGTCGGTATATACATTCTAGGATATCCCTCCCACTTCTTTCTAGTGTGAATGATATTGTTACATGAATTAAGGGCTATTAAAAGCAAAAAGTACAAAAACATGTCAAAGTCTATGGGGCTTGAAGCGAAAAGTAGGAAGTGAAGCACACGTTTTCTTAAGTGAAGCACACAATTGTTGTTTCTTTAAACTCATTATCCATAGCATTGTTGTTTGTTATTATATTAACATTTTCTTGCATTACATATATGGTCTTTTTTTCCATTTCACCTTTCTTTATTAAAGAGCACTTTTAATTTCCCTTTGCACTTAAAGCCCCAGTTGTCACTAACACTAGTCTTTTCGCCTTTGTCAATATTGTATTGGCTTATGAATCCTATGTTGTACCAGATCTAGCTAAATTCTCAGCCCATTTAGGAAATAGATTAATAGTTAATCATCAAGACAAGTGGATTATCCTGTGAAGAGTCTTCTGAACAAATCAGTTTTCGCCATTTTGGCCTTCTTCAGATCATGTTTTCTTTGAGTATTCATTGTATTATCATGGTTCAGGTTTATATTGCTGGTAGCTATCTGATTGAGGATTATATTGTGCTTTTGGAAAAGTTGATCATATTAAGGGAAAGGATGTTCAAATGAGATCTTTAATTGTAATTTTTCTAAACTCTGATGACCTTTAGATGTTAAAACTACATGCATTTAAATTTACACAGCTGCTTGAATTATCATTTTGTGACTCATTTTGATAAGTATTTGTGAAATGGAGCATTATTTGAAACTTTTGGTTAACAAGACCCTGGGAAAGTAACTAGGAGATTTCATGCATATGTTTTGATTCTATGATGAATTTTTGATATTCAAATACTTGATAGTTTACTTGATGCAGCCAAAATTTGCTTAGGTTCAGACATTTATTTAAGAATCCATTATTCCTTTTAGGTTTGTCTCTAGCCATGTTAAGCACTAATCAGTTTATTCATTTTTTTGTTTGACTACTTCTATGGCTTTAAACTTTGAGTCAATTATTCGTATCCTACTCCGATTTCAGTACTGAATATCTACTAGTTATCTTATTTTTTCAACCCTACACATTGTCTTCTTGAATGGAATCATAAGTGGATACGCGAGCTAAGTTGTGCGGACTCTTCACTTTTGATGCGACACTCATATCGCATTCTCCAAAAATACACTTCTTTTGGAGAATCTGTTACACACATGTTGACAGTTTTGAAGAGTCCAAGTAACATAGTGTGTGAGCGTTAATTAATAAGTGTATAGTTTGATCCTGTTAATTTCTTAACCTAATCTGAGGTCCTAGTTTTTGAAACTTCTAATAGGCTAAAATTTTTTATCCATAAATTATTGATAATCATAGATTGTATATTCCAAACAGTTTCATCCATAAAATGTTTAAGCCGATAACAATTAAAGCTGAAAGGGTTGATGACTTTTGAGGATATAATCCTGGAGTTACTTAAAGCTTTGTTCTTTTAACACTATATTTTATATGCTAACATCATGTACTCTCTTGAGAGCTTCTTGAGATATAATTTTGTTGTGACTATTCAGGTATAACATGCTGTAAGGTCCTGGATATCTTATATTCACAAAATAGTTCTGCAATTATTTATGCTGAAAATAACTAGACTTATTTTCGCAGTTATGCCAGAGTCTTGACTCTTGAGACAAAACCCATTTTTAAGTTGTTTGTCACTTTATACATTTTGTTAGATGAGGTCTGATATCTAAAGATATCCATGAATCACATGTTATTGTTTCAATATCTGAAAGGCTAAATCTTCATTTTGCTGACACTTTTGACAAGCAGTGCTCTACTTTTGTTTGCTTAGTGGTTGAAAGTTGTGAATCGTAAACTTGTAAATTCAGTTCACATCTATAAACTATTGAATATTTTCATCTTTGGACTCCATTATAATGCCATTGTTCTTTGATGGTCCTGCAGATACCTGCATCCTGTAATTGCCTGTCTCACTAATTTGGAGTGCCTGGATCTTTCATTTAATAAGATGAGGAATTTACCTGATGAGATAATCCATCTTAACTCCTTGCTGTCACTGAATGTTGCTGATAATAAATCGATTGAAGTACCTCCGAGTTTGTCTTCTCTGCAAAGATTAGTGAATTTGGACTTTTCTAACAATAGGTTAAAATCCTTAGAGAATCTTGATCTCCTTTCAATGTGTAATCTGCACAAACTCAATCTCCAGGTATGTGTTACTGAAACTACGGTTTCTTTTCGGACTCATTGCTTTTAGACTTCTTCTCTAGTTTCTGTTCCTTTTCCCTCTTTTTGATGATTGTTTATAACATGAGAGGTATCTGTTCTTAATCTTGATAAATTTCTTGCATCTCAGTGGAAAAAAAACTGAAAATGTATTTGATTCATTTGTCTAGTCAGGTAACCTCTTGATATAGTATAATTACCTTATTCTGACCCATATATCTTCATTCAAATTCCCTGAAGGACAATAAACTTCTTAGGTGTTGTTCCATTTCTTCGTGGGTATGCTGCAATTTGGAGGGGAATTTCATAGATTTGTCCAAGGATGACTTCACCAGTTCCATCTTCAGAAATGGACGTGCTTGAAGGTTATTATCAGGAGGAAAACTCTGAGAATTCCCAAAATGGTGAGTTCTTCAAGATCTCTTGTCTCCCCTCCTTAGTTCTAATGCTCTTTCTACACATTCTGGTTCTTTGGGATCTTATATATTGCCCTTCCCAGGAAGTCTTGTCTGGAAGGGTAGCACTTTTGAGAAGTCTGATGTGTTAATTATTAATTGTGTAGGAGCTTCTATCGTATTGTAAGGCCATTTATGTGGCTCATCATCCAACCATCGATATTTTTGACCTCAAAAATTGAAGAGATGGAAGCGGCAATTTTATTTGCAATAGAGGGGTCGTCATGAGAGATTAACTAACAGCAGATGTATTGCCTGCAAACATTTTGAGCTAATTAATGATTCTCTGGTGGAAGGCTTTTCAAGCATCGTGGATGACTAAACAAATGATAAAGAATTGTTTACTGAAGAAGCTGAGTGCATAGACTCTTTAGCTAGTGTTGTTGATGAACGTATCAGATTAAAGGAGGAGGACCATTGTGTAGAAAGATCTTCATGTGTTGCTTCTGACTCCTTTGAAACATGCATAGATATTCAGAATTGTAAAAAATGTGATACTTTAGTAGGTTCTCTTTCTGATGCTGCTGATTTGGTCGAGGGAAGCTCGTCTTCTGAGGTGTCCAATAATCCTCCAAAATCGAAAAGACAACTCGATGGGGTCATTGATATTCCAAAACCATGCAAAATCCGCAGACCAACAGATCATTCAGAGGTATCCTGCAAACATAGCATGATGTCTTTCTGTGTTATTAATGATTATTTACCAGATGGCTTTTATGACACTGGATGAGATCGGCCATTTATGTTGCTTATGAGTTATGAGTAGAAATTGCATCTGGATTCACGGGAAGTCATTTTAATTGACATGTAACGTTTGCATCCCATTAATAGTTATGGCTTTCAACTACAAACTTCAGTGAATGGTTTGCCTCTCTTTTCATTTTTCTTTACTTTATTTTGTTCAGGCAAAGAGATGAAATGCTTGATGCCATTGCCCGATGACGGATGGTCTATCGTTGTCTGTCTAAAGATAGAGAACATGTTGCTATGTAAAAACTTATAATCATTTAGGTACTTAATTAATATTTTGCTTTTGAATTTAGATTACTAGTTTGTTAATTCCATATTTTGGATTATGCGATTATTAATGAATGATTTTTGTTTTGTGATGTGTATAATTGTTTATTATAATTTATTATATATGTAAGCACTAATTTACAATACAGTGACTATTTTATATAAGTTGTTGCTATTGATATTTGAACTAGTTACAACATGTGCCAATAATAATTGCAATTGATAAATAAATCGTTGCGATAATAGTAAAAAGTCGTTGCAATAGGTAGTCAAAAATCGTTGCAAAAGGCCAACAAAACTGTTGCAATAAGTATTCAAAAAACGTTGCAATAGAATAATAAACCGTTACAATAGGCTTTAAAAATAGTTGCAATAGATGGGAAAAAGCCGTTGCAATAGAATTATAAAACCGCCGCAATAGCTTCTATTGCAACGGTTTAACATTGTTGCAGTAGAATTTATTGCAGTTGTTATGAACCGACGTTATAGGTTAAAAGAGGAATCCCAATAGAAGAAAAACTAATCGTTGCTATAGGTTAGTCTATGACGACAGTTTCTACCAACCGTCGCATCAACCGTTTTGATAGCTCTACTGCAACGCTCACATACAGGATGCATGCTTAACCGTTGCAATAGAGCTATGACGAAGGTTATTATGCCTATTGCAACAGTTTTTGAACCGTCGCCATATGTGTAATTTCAAGTAGTGATATATAATAATCCGATGCATGTATGTATATATATATATATATATATATATATATATACATGAAACATAACAAATCCACACCATACCAAAGTCCACAGTTGTCCATACAAAACCTCTACACTAACTAAAGAGTATTTAGTCAGGACATGCACCCGATCATAGCCAAAAACCAAAGTCTATGAAAGACAAGAAATATGTAAAGTAACTCATGACATGAAATAGATGCCTTTCAAACTATGGAAGCTCATCACTTCAATCCAACGTCGACTGTACCCAAATTCAATCACTAAGAAGGAGAAGTAGAATGGTTGGTCTCTGCATAGCATGGGTATACAACCACTCAAAGATGGGTTAGTAGGTGAACACTAGCATGCACTCAGGATAAGGATAAAATAATGCCATTTACAAAGCCAAGTAAAATCACCCATAATGCGTACAACCATACATATATATAACGATGCCGAGAAAGGGAACCGGATTTAGCATGTCATTAAACCTTTATCTGGGCTGTGAAGATTTGCCGTTCTAAACCACCCATGGGCTATATGAGTTCAGCTCTCCTTGCAGAAAGGGCCCCACTAAGTGAAGACGCGCGACCAAGGAAGAAAACCTGGGATGACTAGTACATCTACTAAATATAAAGTGTGACATCATGAACACGGTCACCAAGACCAAACCTCAACTCGGCAAATATTATTTTCCAGTTATGGTCCCCTCGGGACCTCCACCTTCTATGAATTTGCTACACACCCCACCATTATTTTCCAATTAAAATCATTACCAAGAAACCAACCAATCCATTACCCATTTATTAACCAAGGCCATTGTTAGTGGTATCGTCATACCGACTATGCTTGCAAGTACTATCCATAGCTAACCATGTATAGGTTTAAGGGATTCCATGTACCCTTCCATCAACCATATTAAACCACTTGAGGAATTCCCATGTACCCCGCAAGCACAACTAATTTCATAGACCCTAAGGTTTTACCATTTAATCCTTCCAAACCATGTACACCATTTATCCCATTTAAAACTATTCCAAACCATTTATGACCATGCCAAACATTTAAAGCATTTATATCATTTAAACCATTTAAAACATTCAAAACCATTCAAATACATTAATGTTTCTATTACCAAACCTAACCATACAAGAGTTCCAATGAGATTTCAATAATAGAGTGGAAAAATTCTTTTTTGGCATTTTATTAAACATGTTGAGGGCATACCTTTACCAAGACCAAAACCAATGCATAAACCACCATAATTAAGGTTACTCAAGACCCATTTTTTAAACCATAACTAACAATTACCAACATATGCAAATCATTACATTAAATATGTTAAAACATAGTTTAAACCAATAACATACCATTTGCATCAAGACCCTCAACATATATTTTGAAAACCACCATTCATTATTTGTTAATCAATGTTTAAATCACAGTAAACATGCCTTAAGTTGGAACTAACAATGAGGGAGGAGAAAATACCTTATACATGAAGTTTTCAAAGAGAAAGATGACTCTTGAGCCCTTTGAAGAACACATGAAGAAACCCTAGCCTCCAATCTTAAAGAGTAAGTTTGAGAGTGTATATAGAGTTTTTTTAATCCTTTAGGAAGTGTTATGGAAGACCACCAAAGATTATACAACGTAAGGAAATAAGGGTTTTGAAGTAGGAAATATCTGGACTACCGTTGACTTAAAATTAAAATAAGCCACGATCTAGGGTACAACTCACCCTTACCATCCGCATCCTAGGGTATGAGTGGAACCCCAATTCGTACCCAACACCATGCCAAGACCCTATACACTGGTTCCTTTATGACTCATATCTCCCTAACTCATACCTAAGGGTATGGACGGTACACTCAATCATACCTTCCAATCGTACCATGAGCAGACTCCACAATACAACTTAATTAAGCACTATACGACTTGCCTTGCACTATTCGTATCTTTGGATATGACTCGTACCTTTATGAGTGGTATCTTGGGAAGTAACCAAGCCAAGCATACTGGCTAACATACGATTGAACCCTCAAGCTATCCAAAAAGTCGTATTCAAGGGTATGATTTGTATCCTTGAGTCATACCAAGTCCAATAAGTCCAAAACCAAGGAAATTTTGCAACGGTCCTATTCCTAGGGTGTTTCAACCCCCCCACTAGGATCATTCATCCTCGAATGACGGGTAAGAGTTAGGGACAAGCACAAGATAACACATTAACACCCAACAAACTTTTCCTCAACCAAAATAGAAAGCAAGGACACACAACCAAGGTGACAAGATCACATAAGCCTAACATGATTTACACCCCAACACCCCCATTCCGACCTCTAACTAAGTTAGAAAACGAAGATGTAAGAGGAACCACTCTTGACCTTTAACCAAGTTAGAAATCAAAAGACGTGTTGAAGAGCACACACCTTAAGCATGAATTTCCAAAACCAAGAACCAACGCGGACATTGGACTCCATGTCCCCTTTCATATTCCAAATGACTTTCTCAGACTTTTAGTTACACTATGGAACCTTTACCAAAGCTACATCTTTTGTTCGCAACTGTCTAACTTTACAATCCAAGATTCTCATTGGGACCTCCCTAAAGAATAAGATTCCAGATACCAATACCACCCAAAGCAATCAACCAACCAAGGACCATCAACACCTTACCCTAATGCAAACTTCTAAAATACTGGTTGAATGGACTCATGCAAGGGCAAGTCAAATTCAACTTAGAATTTACCAAGACACACCATTACGAGAGCTTGAGTCTAGCTATACATCACCTCCATGTTCAAGTCCATCCAAAGCTAAAAGAAGTTAACTTAGGCCACTGGTCTCTACTCTTTACATCTGTCCCGAAACACCATTCTTCTTCCATCACCATTATAACAAAAAACCCATAAGTAAAAGACATGGGTAAGCCATGTCCAACCACTATAACCAAAGTCCCCAACCTATAATTGAACATCCAAAATCATACACTTATTAATCCATTAAATAATTCATAAAACCATGCCCTACCATACCTCTCAGGTACCCAACTTAACTTATTGGTATATCTACCAACCACAACATTCAAGCCTACCGCTTATATACCCGCGGTATGATCTATCCATCAAAAAATCTAGCACCCTCTATCATTTCCTTAAGGATTTTTCACCACATATTCCTTTTCTAACCATTTCTCATGACAACAACCTTACCTTACTTTCCAAAACCTTAACTGTTAGTAGTCACCCTAGACTTCCCCCACTTAGGGGCTTCTATACTCCTCATGTTTCCAATTAAACCAAAACTATTCAAAATTAAAACATGGAAACTTAGGCCTTTTCAAAATCATTTGAATCAAACCAAAATCAATTTATGTTCCCTTAATCATTTATGCAATGCAAAGGTTTAAGTATAGTCAAACCATATGATAAAATTATTTTCAATAGCAATTTTAACAAATGGTTTTGAGGGCATAAAATTTCCAAGACCAGAACTAAGTAATTGGAGAATCCATAGTACCCTGAAATCCATTTCACATTTCCATGCATCCCACAATGGTCATAAATATAATCAAATCCTGAATAATATATCATAATCTATGGAAAATCAATTAAATGAGTAATGATGTTAAAGCTTTCAGTTATGCCAAAACCCACTTTCAAAACCATGAATTTAATAATCAACTTCACACCAACAATAAAATGCAATAATAGGGACAAAGATATGTGCAAGCTCCATGATCTAACCTATTTAATGACTAGACCCCCGACCTACCAAATTAGCTCCCACAAATCCTATATGCTATTCCCGAGCTAACATAATCCCTTTACCATGATCATGCATCTAGGTACAAGCCTAGGATCTACCAACCACCATTCAATATCAAAATACCCTATATAGAATGGAATATACATATACAATCCTCTAAAAAAGGAGGACACTCTGAATTCTTTATTCACCAACCAACAACCTATCTATTTCGGGGGAATCTGTTCCCCTTATGCATGCAAGAACAAAACACCCCATGGAGAAACAATAACATGAAGAGAATCATTATCTAAGAGATACTTAAATCGCTCCTTTAAGCTCCTTTAACCCCACCAAAACCATTCGATAAAGAAAGAATAGAAATCGGACAAGTGTCCAAAATAATACCAATCCCAAACCAACCTCCCAATTATAAAGACACGATGTAGGTCATCAAGAAGACGTAAGAAAATTTATCCACCACTGAAACCAAACCAAAGAAGGACCTTACAAGTTATGATCTTTAACGCGGACCGACTAATAACGACATCTCTTTGGAGAACAATCTCCAAGTTAAAAGATATAACCTTTCTCTTAAAAAATAAGGACCCAAACAAAACCATTCTTCCATTTCATAACCGGATTACCTGGGATCCTAAAGGCAACCTTTTTACGAATCCATCAATCTAATAAAGAATAGAATAAATGCAACCAATCCATTCCCCTGAATGACATCGAAATCCACAATATTTGAGTCACACACAAATCCACCAAGACCCCTTTACTACCAACAGATACCACAAACTCCTTATAGACTTTTTTGGCAATCATAGAGTCACCTACCAGGGTAGAAATAGAAGAAAAAAGAGTCTGAATTAATCTTGAGACCAAAATACATACCACAAATAAGGTCACAAAAGAGAGGGGACCCTAAACCAAGTAAACCATACGCACCATAAGGAAAGGAGTTTTTAACACACCAGCTTTGGCATCAAAAGATGCCTTAAACTTCTGATGAATAGTCAAAAAATTGAGATAATCTCGACCAATGTCAAAACCAAAAGTAGCACCCCTCGGTGCAAGAGCTAGAGAGGTAGCAACAACTATCCTATTTTCCCAAGCAGCAACCCTTATGGAACACTCCCGATGTATGTAACCCACTTGACCACAACTAAAATACCAATTCCTTCATTCCTTGCAACAACCATGGTACGATCGACCACTAAATCTATACAAAAAATGGGATGATGGGGATTGGGCCCCATTGGCCCGAGATAGGCACCTTGTGCCCTAGATAAATTTACCAATCTGAAAATACCTGCCTCCCAATTGAATTCGGGTAGGGAACATAAGACATAGAATAGCAGTTAGGACTCACCTAACTTTTTCTTTTTGAACCATTTACCGCTATACTATTGGCCTCCCTTTTTATTTAAAAGATCGATACCCCTTTACCTTTCCCATTTACAAACCTTACCTCATTCCTCCCTGTACCAATAGGATAAGACTAGCATGATAGAGTTGTCAATATTTGTGTTAATACATTATTAGGATGACGAAACTCATCATTAGTAACCTCTCCTCGAGGTAATCAAATACAAGTATCACCTTTTAATATAGGGCCAGTGGAGACTATTGGGACTCCACGTGGAAAATAAGAAGCTGCAAATCTTGGCTGGGTGTATGCCCCATAAGTTGGACTAGATCCAACCATGTTATTCTTGAGTGGGACAGACGCGTTTCCACGAACTTTAGATCATTGAGAAGACATGATTCAAAGAGTCAACCAAGGAAGATTAAGAGAAGAGTTCAAGACCTTAGACTCTATTGCCCAAAAGTAGAATAACCAGGAAATTAAAATATTCTTAAATTCCTTGTAGGTCCTGATTATAAGTGTGGTACATGATACACCCATAACAAGGACTCTACATGACACGGCTTTGTGCACACCCCACGACACCAAAACCAAAAGCTCTGATACCAACTTGACACGACCCAAACCAAGGCCTTATTGTAATAGGAAATCCAAAGTCCAACTAAGACTGGGAACTGCCCCCATTACCCAACCCAACCACCAAACACATACCTTGAGTTGGCTAAAGTTCGACATATAACAAGATAGTATATCCAACCATGTGGTGACTCTGGGATAAGTCTATATTTGGGACCAACCCAACCAAGTCCAACCACCTAATGACCAACCAAACCAATGTCTAAACCGATAAACCAAAACCAATTATAATAATCCAATGCATGTTATATATATACATATAAAACATAACCAATCCATACCATACCCAAGTCAACAGTTGTCCATACAAAGCCTTTAGACCAACCAAAGAGTACCTAGTCGGGACATACCCCAGACCATAGCCGAAAACCAAAGTCTATGTAAGATAAGTAATATGTAAAATAACCCATGACATAAAATAGATGCCTTCTAAAGTATTGAAGCTCACCATTTCAATCCAACATCGACTGTCCCTAAATCTGATCACTAAGCAGGAGAAGTAGAATGGCCGGTCCTTGCTTAGCATGAGTATAAAGACACTTGAAGACGGGTTAGTGGGTGAACACTAGTATACACTAAGGATAAGGATAAAATAATACAATTTACAAATCCAATTAAAACCACCCATAATGCATTTAAAAATACATATATAACCATGTTGGGAAAGGGAATCGGGTTTAGCATGCCATTAAAACCTTTACCTCGGCTGTATAGCTTTGTCGTCCTAAACTACCCATGGTATATTGGTTTAGTTCCCCTTACTGAAAGGGCCCTAGTGTGTGAAAGGACACAACTAAGTAAGAAAATCTGGGATGACTATTACATCCCCAAAATATAAAGTGTGACATCATGCACACGGTCACCATGACCAATCCTCACATTGACAAATATGAGTTTCCAGTTTTGGTCCCCCCCAGGACCTCCTCCTGTTACAACTTTGCTACACACCCAACCATTATTTCCGAATTTAAAAAATTACCAAGCAACCAACCAATTTATTAACAATTTTATTAACCAAGGCCATTAATAGTGGTATCGTCATACCGACTATACTTGTAAGTACTATCCATAGCCAATCATGTATAGGTTTAAAGGATTCCATGTACCCTTCCATTAACCATATTAAACCACTTGGAGGATTCCCATTTAACCTACAAGCATAACCAATTTCATACCCACCAAGGCTTTACCATTTAATCCTTCCAAACTATGTACACCATTTATGCTATTTCAAACCATTCCAAATCATTTATGACCATGCCAAGCATTTAAAGAATTTATATCATTTAAACCATTTGAAACATCCAAAATAAACCAAATCCATTTAGGGTTCCATTATCAAACAAAACCATACAAGAGTTCCAATAAAAGTTCAATAATAGAGTGGAAATATTCTTTTGGACATTTTATCAAACATGTTTAGGGCATACCTTTACCAAGACCAAAACCAATGCATAAACCACCATAATTAGGGTTACTCAAGACCCATTTGTTAAACTATAACCAATAAGTACAATCATATGAAAACCATTACCAAATATATGTAATAAAATAGTTTAAACCAATACCAAACCATATGCATCAAGACCCTCAATATATATTTCAAAACCTCCATTCATGATTTATACATCAATGTTTAAAACATAATACACATGCCTTTAGATGGAACTAACATTGAGGGAAGAGATCTTGCCTTATACAAGAAGATTTTGAAGAGAAACATGACTCTTAAGCCCTTTGAAAAACACATGAAGAAACCCTACTCTCCAATCTTCAAGAGTAAGTTTAAGAGAGTATTTAGAGTGTTTTAATCCTTTAACAAGTGTTATAGAAGGCTACAAAAGATTATATAACGTGAGTACATAAGGGTTTTGAAGTAGGAAATATCCGGACTATCCTTGACTTAAAATTAAAACAAACCACGATATATGGTATGACTCACCCTTACAATCTGCATCTTAGGGTACAAGTGGTACCCTAATATGTACCTAAGACCATGCCAAAATCTTACACACTGGTTCCTATACAAATCGCACCTCCCTAACTTGTACCTAAGGGTACGACTGGTACTCTCAATCATACCCACCAACTGTACCAAGAGCAGACTCCACATGATAGTTTAATCAAGCACTATACGACTGGCCTTGCACCACTTGTATCTTTGGATATGACTCGTACCTTGTTGAGTCATATATTTGGTAGTAACCAAGCCAAGCACACTGCCTAATATACGATAGATCCCTCAAGCTATCCCACAAGTCATATTCAAGGGTAAGATTGGTACCCTTGAGTCGTACCAAGTTTAGTGAGTCCAAAACCAAGAAAATTTTGCAAGGGTCCTATTCCTGGGTTTTCACCCACCCACTACCAGCCTCCGTCCATAATAAATATTAGTTTTTGTAAACAACTTCAAACTTTTTTCTTACCCGGCCCCCATCCCTACCAGCACCCTCCCTCTCTCCTAAAAAAATAATTTAAATTTATTTTTTAAAATAAGAGATTATTTTTACCCCACCTTCACACCCTACCCCTACCCTCACCCCTACTAGTCGTCGCCCCCCTCTCTCCAAAAAATATTATTTTATTTTTTTCAAGAAAAACTCAAAACGTTTTTTCTTACCCCACCCCTACCACCTATTCTGACCTTCTCCCTCAACACATATACACACCAGCCTCTCCCCCAAAAGTGATTTAATTTTTTAACTTGTCCCACCTTTCTGAACCTATTTATTCTCATTTTTTTATTAAATATGTACAAATATTTTTAGAAAATATTTTTCTACTTGTATAACAAACATAAGAATATAAGTAAGAAACAACTTATTTTTATAGAAAATATTTTCCTCCTCCATATGGAACATACCCTAAAAATGTATTTTTTGGGGTCAAAAATTATTTTTATAAAAATAATTTTTTACTCTTTAGCTAAACACTAAAAATGTATTTTCTAAAAAACACTTTTTTCATTCACTAACCAAAGACTAGAATATATTTTTTCAAAAATATTTTACACTCACCAACCAAACATAAGAAAATAAGTAAGAAACCAACTTCTTTTCCATAAAAATGAAAATATTTTCCATGAAAAATATTTTCCTTCATACGAAACACTCTTAATATAAGTCATTCATAGTCCAACTTTGTTGGATACAATGATCACTTTTTAATATGTGAAAATCAAAATGTTCATGTATAACAATAATGATAATGTCTAGACAAACTTTTAGACAACATAACAAGGATACAATGAGTTAGTAAGTCCTATACGGGTCACATGATCCTTGAAACATTAGATGGTAAACCTATAGTCATAGGATCAACAATCATTAAAGTAGTACTAATATGTTCAAAACTAACATCATGCTTCTTGACATGATATGTAACCATCAAATACTTTATGTTGATGTGCTTACTTCAGCTACCACTCTCATTATTTTTAAAAAGAATACTAGAACTAAATTATCTCAAAACAATCTCAATGGTTTTACAATAGAATTGACAACTTTAAGACTTGAATCTTCAACCATAATGTCTGTGATATAGCTCTATAGCAGGCTATAAATTCATATTTCATTTTGGATGTTGCAATAATGGTTTGCTTAACACTTATCATAGACACAACACCTCCAGTAAGAAAAAACCTGTATCCAGTAGTAGATTTATCACTATCTTTATATGCATGCAAATTGGAGTGTGAATACCCAATGACTTTTATAAGTCATAATATATATATGTTTGCTTAAGATCCTTGGTTCTTTATAAAGATCTCAAAACCCTTTTACCATTGATGTGACATGGTTTTATGGAACTTTCGATAATTAAAACCCAAAATTATGCAAGTACTTAGGTCCTTTTTGTTAGATGTGATGCATTTTTGTGTTTGTTTTATAGGAAAATAGGTTTTAGAGCAATAAAAGAGAAAAAGAGATGAAGTGTACCTGGGAAGGACACTTTATGGACCCATTAATGGGTTGTGGTACTTACGACAAATGTAAGTGGCCTCATAAGTGACAAAAAAAAGTCCTGAAGATCTGAAGATTGTTCTAAGAGTTTCAAAGGGAACCTATGAGTTGTAAGTGCCTGGGGTATTACAAAGTCCAAAGGGAATCCTCTTGAACATGAATGTACCATATGTACAGATGAAAGTGGTTTTCTCTTGGTCTTTGAGGACTATAGAAATTTGATTATACCTCAAATAACAATCAGGAAAATAATACTATTCTCTGCCTGCAAGATGGCCTAACATCTGATCCATCAATGGCATAGCAAAGTTATCCTTCTATATCCAAGTATTCAACTTTTGATAATATATACAAACACTCAATCCCGTAACTGGTCTCACGGGAACTAACTCATTCTTCTCATTCGGGAGCATAGTGATCCTACCCTTCTTCGGCATACGCCGAACTAGGCTCATCTATTTTTTATTTGAAATAGGGCAAACCATGCATCAAACCACTTAATGATCTCCTTTTTCACCACCACTTTCATAGGTGGATTCATATAACGTTCATGCTTTATACTAGGTACACACTCATATTCAAAAGATTAATCTTATGATTATAAATTCTGGGTGAAATTCCAATCATATCTACAGTGGTCTAATTAATGGCCCATTTAAGCCTCTACAAAATCAAAAGTAATGTCTTAGCTTGCGTATCTAATAAATCTGCAACAACAATAATCAACAAAGTATTGTTGGCGACCAAAAATGCAAAACACAAGTGAGATGGGATGGCCTTCAATTCCGTGACCGATAGCTCATCAATAAATTGCTAAGCTGGTAGAGTCACTCAATTCTTCAAGTCGAAATCCAACTTCTTTGGCATATAAGTATAAGATCCTTTACAAAGAAAAACACTCACCATCTCATCATACTCATCAATGTTTTCACTATCAAAGTTTATGATCACTACCACTAACTCCCCTACACCAAGTTACTCCTCAATAGGTACAATGTCACGACCCAATTTTTGAGTAATGATGACACCATCTCTATCCCGCAGTAGGTAAGATAACTGTAGCTCGAAGCTATTCCTAATTGGGTAACTTGTAAGAAAATTCCCCAAAAGGTAGAAATAGACTGTAAAAATCATAAATAAGCAAGACATTATAAATAGTCTAAAAGGTAGCCACAACATAGAAAACCATCTCATGACCTAGTAGAGTCAGTACAAGAGCTACTATAACATATCATAAGTTATAGAATTATTAATATAATTTGTTTCAAAACAAATGACTAGACATAGATAACTAGAAGGAAAAAAAGGGCAACTACGACTCCAAGAGCTCACCCTATCTCTGAAATCCAACACAACATGATCATTAAGCGATAAATAGTACTCGAATCTACACCAAAAAGTTACAGAAGTGTAGTATAAGTACTAAAATCATAGGTAACCAGTAGGCATCATTGGTCGACTAAGCTAAATCATGATATAAATACGATAAGTGTAATGCCCCGCAATTCGAGCTATAATATAGACCATGATTTTGATGCGTTGTTAATACCGAAGCCATAAAATCCTATTCTAATATGGCATGTTAATTATTGTGTAGCATGTAAATCCACTCAAGCTTGAATTTAGACCATATAGGTCCTTCAACTCAAGGACGAGTTGAAACTATTTTGATCTACTAAGTTTTAGTGGGTGTTGTAAAGTGTGTCAGCTTCCATTGACTATAACTCTCTGTATATGTTGAATTAGGAAGCCTACTATGTGTCAAATTATAGGTAATCGAGTTAGCTTTCCAATGATACTAATTTGGCTAAAATCCGACACCCGAGCAAGAAGTTATGGCCTTTCAAATTTATAAGCATCGCCTAATCAATTGCCCATGGCCACTGGAAAGCATAGGCAATAGCCTAGGCTATGCCTATGTAAACATAGACGATAGCCTAGGCAGCACCTATGTTAACATAGGAGATAGCCTAGGTGGCGCCTATGTTAACATAGGCAATGGGATGGGCGGTGCCTATGTAAAGAAATCTAGTGACTTAATCACTCCATGTTGGGGACAAAGTGGTCCTTTTCCACCCTTACTTAGCCCTAAAACACGAGATCTAGTTCCAAGGACCCCAAAATACATATTCTTTCATCAAAAGTGCTCAAGATTCTCCTTAGGGTTTCAAAATAAAAACCCAAATAGTTCAAGATTTGACAGTAGGTTTTCAAAGATAATTACATATTTGGAATCACCAATCCGCAAGCTTCAAGAAACATCTATTATCCTTGGAAATAGAGGTACATGGGGTTATCCAAAAATCTCATGGGTGTAGTTTTTATGAACATGCATGCTTTTAAATGGGGGTTTTCAATCAAATGCTAATAACTTGCTTTCAATATGATTTCTAAGTCATCTTTCTTTATGTCATGGGAATTGTTTGCCTATATACTTCAATGGTTGAAACAATGCATATGTGATTTGAGATTTTCCATGGAAGTTTGATAAATATTAATGATAAATTATTTTCAAATTCCCATGATAATTTTTTGATACTCCATATTATATTGTGATCAAACAAAAAAGAGCATGAATTTGAAATAAATATTGTTCGCCCCTTGTAAATGATGAAGCATTTTGGTTTTTACATGATTATGCATATGTGGATGTGATATTGATGACTTGTAAGTCGGGTATGACGATACCCTTCAGAATACGATATGAGATTAAATAAGATGAAATATGAATGCATTAATTTTACATGAGAAAGGTGGATGCCCGAAGAAGGCATTTAAGACACAAGGGCTCATCGCTGGAAAACGTGTTTGCCGACACGGAATATTGGTACCTGGCTAAGTGATCTTGTGTACTTGACTTTATGTCATTCCCAAATTGGGACTATAGGTAGGAGCCCGGGCTAAGTGATATTGGGCACTACCATTGGGTCGAGACACCATGCTATGTGATTTTGTGTGTCTCTCCCTTACTTATACTCTAATCTCCGCGACAACCGAGGTTTGGGAGTTGGTGTAAATTATGTAGGGTATTCCACCTAGCTCAGTTGTATTTCATTGTTGTTGAGAAACTATTGCATTACACTCATGTGTTTTCAAATAATTTGATACGATATTGCTTTATAATGGCTCTCAACTATATATTGTAAAAATATTATGTTTTGTTTTGATATCTCTGCGTGCTAGTACTTTTGTGCTGACCCCCTCCCCTCTCCAACCTCTTAGGTTCAGAGGCCCAGTCTAGGGGTCAAGAGAATCAATAGATCTTTTAGACAGAGCTATAGAGACAAGTGGTGAGCCTTCTATGTTTTAGAAGGTCTTATGTCCTGCAGTCCTTTTATCTTATATTCAGTTTTAGGGTCTACTGGGGGCCTTGTCCCAGTTTATATACGGTTACTTGACTCAGTCATTTGTTAGAGATTTTCGCAGACAGTTGTTTAGAGGTTAATAGATATTGAGGGAACCTTATCTCCCCGTTATTGCTTCTTTTCATATTTATGACCATGTTTCTGAATTATTGTATTTTTCCACATTACTTTGATCATATAAATTAGGTGCATGATTACCAGATAGATAGGGGTGTTTTGGGCCTCCATGGTTCGAAATGCTCATCACGGTCAGGCCCCGGTTCGGGTCGTGACAATAAGATGAAAGATAACATAACTAAGTCAAAATAAAGGACAAACCTAGAAATAACTCCGACCTTCCTATACACAACAAAATACACGAACCAAAAAAAAAACATAAAGATCATAAGACTATGACTACAAGATTGGTCCCCATAAGACAATAAATATATAAAAAGTAAATAACCCAATGAAAGCCCCCATAAGCCTAGAGGGTTCAATCAAGGAAGAACATAAAACATATACTACAATTTGTCAACCTTCTTGCCATCACTAGGAACCCATCCATATTATGCCACACTAATAACAACTCTCCCCACCGGACTCAAACCGGTGTTGAAATCCCTAATATCATAATAAATAGCTGGAATCAAATCGATATATATATATATGTATATATATATATATATATCATCAATATCATAACCAATAGCCAAACTCGAACCAGTATATATATCATCAATATCATAATCAATAATGACACTAAAATTGGTACATATATCATCAATATCAAAATCAATAGCCGAGCTCAAACTGGTATTCATATCTTCAATATTATTATTACTATGTTTTATCATAATTAGCATCAACTCCAAATATCAAACCATCATGACTTAAGTATCTCATCTCATCAAGCTCCATAAGAAACATTTCAAAATATATAACAAGTGTATAAAGGTACAAAATCTAGTTCAAGTTTTGGCCTAAGGCAGGTTGAGTGGCCCCCTGCTAATCCCCAAATACATTATAAGGAAAATCTACCCCCAGACTAGACTATGGTATCTAAATCCACTTTTAGATATCAAGAAAATCTTAATTAGCCCTAAAATACAAATTCTCCTAAAGACCTAAGCAATTAAACCTACTACACCTAAATCATGGTTTCTGGATAGCCTAAACAGTCCAACTAATCTAAGTATTATAAATTGTATCACCAATACCTAAAACCCATACCAAATCTAACATAATATCATAAGAATACCATGAAATGATGAAATCTGTAAGGGAGGAAAACCTAGCCTACCTGGACACCAAAGAAAGCTAAAAAAATTTGCTAAATCACCAATTTTTCCTTTCGAGAAGCTTCCATAAGGTGCCATGCTATCAAAACCACAATCTACTCATCTAAATGAGAAAAATGATTCCCATATTGCATTATTGGACTTCGTGTCAAAAATTATGCTAAAATCCCAGGTGAGGCCCATTTATGAAAATTGCATTTTCAAAACCAACTCAATGTCTCCCTATGCTCAAGAAATATTTACCCTAAAAATGGGTGAACTTCAAGCTATATTAGTTCTAAATTTAAGTCAACAAGCTTTTGGGATTTCTAGATGAGAATGGGAAATCAACCATGAAAATAAAGGAATCTCACCTCAAATTTGAAGGAAAACTATATATTTAACCTTCATGTAGCTCCCAAAAGAACCCACAATGCTATTCCAAAGCTTTCCCCCCTTTTTTAGGGGTTTGAAAATCTCAGGGATGGATGAGAAATGGTTGAAAAGAGGATGAAAGGGGTATTTTACCCTTTCTAGGAACACAGGTATCGTATTCATGATATGTCAATCACATACGCGATACTCATCTGCGTTGTCGCTGTAATACCTCGTATTTCTCGAGCTTAATTAAACTCTCAATACATGAGTATTCATGTATATTTTTTTTAAATACTCAGAGTTTTTCAGTTTAGAGCTTACCATTGCATAGAAAATTCAATCAACTTTTTAACGATATAAAATTCGCTCAAATCTGATACCCGGACGAAGAGTTACAGCTATTTTTGTAAAATAGTGTGCCAAATGGCACATCACTGTGCCACAAAGCTAGGCCAAATGGAAATTGTCAAAATCCAGTGGGTCTTCATAATAATGGCACGTCACGCCAATGTTCCAGTTCAGAATTGTCATTTTCCAGTGTGATAACACTATTCCACCGCATCACGCCAATAGCTATTTTCCCAATTGTCAAATTCCAGTAAGGCTCTGCGATGATACTGTGTCGCTCCAAGAGATAATTTACCATTCGTCCATCCTTACACAGTGCCAGCCATATTCCAGTGGCTTACCACTATGCCACCGCATCGTGGTGAGGCCCAAAATCTAGCATCCAGTGACGATTTTTAAATCTTTTCCAGTGGTAATTTGGTATTTTTCCATGACCCAAATCAGTCTTTAACACGTAATTTACCCCTAATTGACCTAGTTATATCATTATTTCCTCGCTTTCTCTCAAGATTAAAACATTCTCTCTCAAAGGAAAAAACCCTAGCTTCAAGAAATCAAGAACAAACTTAGGAATTTCACCAAGAACCTTTAAGAATTAATATTATCAGGAATGTTAGGTGCTCATTCAAAGGTTCCTTTCACCCATGAAGTCCAAGAACCTTTTTTAAACTTACAAGATATCAGATTTATGAATTTCATGCTTGAAATTGATTGTATTCATGTTCATGATAGTAAGTGGGTTTCAATTCATGATTAATTATTAGTTTCCATGAAATTAAAATAGTTTATGTGATGAATTATACGAATTGCATGCTAAACCCTTGAATTTACAATTGAGTATTGTATTCATGATGTTCATGTGTTGGCCATTATCATGTGAAATAATCCATGCTCCCCAAGTGTTTGCTAAAATGCCTATGTGAAGTAATAGTGGAATTATGACATGTCATTATGGGGTCCCAATCATGTACAAGTTTATGCCCTACAAGTGTTTGATAAAATGTCTCTATGAATGAATTATGAACAAATGGACATTGTTATGCTTTTTTTTTTCAAGATCATGCTATACTTTACTCTTTATGCTATCGAGTTCTGGGGGTATCTCATAGCCTACAATCTAGCTATTTACCTAGAGCTACAGTAGTTATAGAATAGTCTCAACCATGTCACGAACCAGTAGTACTCAGTCACTTACAGAACTTAGTGAACTCAGTCCAGTTTAGTCAGTTAACACGATCAGTAACAGGTCAGTCAAATCCAATGCAGTCTAAAAATCAGTCCACGGTCTATTCAGTTGGGAGTAGGATTCAGCACCGAGTGAACCCAAGGATGAGGGATCATATGGCAGTAGAGGGTGTAATCCTTTGTAGCAGTCCTTGCATTCCTGAACTACGTAGGTAGCATAGGTTGAGACATCAACCTGCCAGTTAAGGGTTTTAACCTGCTAGTTGAGGGTACCATTGTTCTCATTAGAGTACCTATTAGACGAGGGTAACTCTTTAGTTGGTCTTTACCCATAGAACGGTACTGACACCATTCCAACTGGGGTTACAGGTTGGACCACAGTTATCTTATTTAGGGCATGTCAGTTAGATAATTACCTCCCACTGTTTCAGTTTCGTCTCAGAATAGAACTCAGTTTAGTTCTACAAAATCAGGAATGTCAGACATAGTTATTCAATTTTGGTAATTTAGTTATCAGTAATATTAGCTATCAGTTAATCAGCTATCAGAATTCAGAACTCAGCTTTAGTAAAAGCTCAGTATATATACATATATATGCACAGTATTGCATACTCAGTATTTGCAGCAGTTTCAGTTACTCTATATCATTCAGTAAATTATTATTCATGCATATGACCCCTTGCATTCAGCCTTACCTCATCTAGCATACCAGTACATTCCATGTACTGATACAAACTTTCTCTTTGCGCTATGATGTCTCATATCATTGGTTAGGACGCTCAGGTTCCTGACCGCACATAGACAGATTGAGTTAGCAGCAGCAGATTCAATAGTGAGCCCTCATCTATCAAGGATATGCTTTTATTTCAACATTATAGTAGCTTCAGTATTTCAGTAGTTGGAGTTAGTTGGGGGATTCTCCCATCAACTCCACTTTCAGAAAATTCAGTTAGAGGCTTTTCATACTAGACTTGTTCAGACAGTGTTTAGTTTCTCAGATGCTATTACAATTATTATTCTTTATCAATATTCATATTATGAACCTTATGGCATTTCAGCCTATTTTCCATATTATTTCAATATTTTTATTCAATGCTCACAGTAGGTACCAGTCATGGGTTAGCTTGTGGTTCTTTGGGGTTATAAGTACCCTGTGGCGTCTGGGGTGTAGACTCAGGCGTTACAGTTGCTTACGCTACTCTTGTATAAATGTTGAGGATGTAGCTTATGCGACAAGATTTTCACTTACGTGACACTTGATGTTGGTCGACCGATCGCTTAAGCACTCAAAGACTCGCGAATGCAAGTGCACCAACACTAGCTGAAACTTAAAAATTTCCAAATCTCTACCAGCCCCTTAGAATTCATTTGGAACCTCATACATGCAAACGGACTATGCTACCATATCAACTTCAATGTTCCAGACTCAATGGCACAGTCAAAATTTCCATATGCGGTTGTTTTTATGAAATGCCTCCCATACCAAACTCACCATTTACTTAATTTCCAACCAATAGCTTAAAATAATCTCGGGTGTCTCAAAACCCGAACCAAAGGTCCACCTTGCCTAAAATCAACATTTTGGAGCTGTTGGAATAGTCAAAATTGGCATACGAGGTTGTTGGACTAATTTTTTGCCCAATATCCAATTTGAACCAACGAAGACTTCAAAACAGAGAATTAGCTCTAAAAACCAAAGAACTGCCTGATAACTGAACTGTCAGTCCTAGAAAGTTATAAATAACTTGGGGCATCTATGGAAAAGCTCCAAAGACAAAAATAAGTGGAAATACGAAAAATAAGTAGAAGGGTCATTACAATATCCACTACTAAAGGGACTTTTATCCTTAAAAGTAAAGTATTAGGATATACCTAAAGCCTCAAATAGGTGAGGATACTGCATCCATATGCCACTCTTGATCTCCAAAGTATCCTCTTTCACTGGGTGGTGCCTCCACTGATCCTTAACTATAGGAATCTCCCAAGTGAGCAACCGCTAAATAGCACTATAAATAATAAGTATGGGCTCCACTATGAAGGTCAACAACTCATGCAACTGGACTGAATCCCATTAAGCATATAAGACGAATCAGGAATGTATAGCTTCAGCATGGAAACATGGAAAACTAAATGGATAGAAACAAAATCTAGGGGTAAGGCTAACTCATAAGCCACCTCACCCACCAACAAAGAATCTCGAAGGGTCCTATATATCTGGGGCTAAGCTTGTCTATTCTCTCGAACCTTATCACATCCTTCATAGGTGACACACAAATGAATACCCAATCGCAACTGTAATTCTCAAGGCACGAAGCCTATAGTCTGCATAATCCTTCTGCCTGCTCTGTGTCACTCTCAACCTATCCTAAATCACCCTAACTCTATCTAATGAATCCTGAAGAAAATCAGTACCTTGGGTCTAATCTCGGAAGTCTCAAACCATCCAATTAGGGAACGACATCACCTACCATATAAAGCCTCAAATGATGCCATCTCAATACTCAAATGATAATGTTATTATATGCAAACTCTGCCAAGGATCAGTGTTTCTCCCATTGATCTCCAGAATCCATAACACAGGCTAAGAGCATATCCTCAAGAACCTAAATATTCCACTCTGGCTAGCCATTAGTCTATGGATGAAAGGCAATAATAAGGTCCACCTGAGTACCTAACTCCTCCAAGAAATCTCTCCAAAAGATAAAGTGAACACGAAGCCTCAGTCTAAAATGATAGATATAGCTCACTATGCAGACGAACTATCTCACTCACATAGATACGGGCTAACCTCTCAAGACAAAAGACATCTGGATAGAAGTAAAATATGAAGTCTTGGTCAACTGATCCACTATGAACTAAATACCATCGGAACCATGGGAAATGCGAGGCAAATCACTAACAAAGTCTATGGTAATCCACTCTTATTTTTACTTGGAAATAAGCACCCTCTAAATTAATCAATCAGGTCATTGATGCTCGGCCTTCACCTACTGGTAATATAGGCATCGAGCTTCAAAGTTCATCACATCTCGCTTCATACCACTCCACTAATAATGTTGTCTCAAGACTCTATACATATTAGTTCTACATAGAGGAATAGAATACCTAGAGATTTGAGCCTCATATGAAATCAACTGAATCAAGTCTCTAACCTTCGAAACAAAAATGCAACTATCAAATCTCAAGACACCCTCAGAATCTATGGTAGTCCTCTTAGACTTACCACTCAACAACTAATCATGGAGGATGCAAAGCCTTTTATCCTTAAATTGGTGATCTTGGATCTGTTCAAATAGCTAAGATCTTTCCTTAACACTAGCAAGAGTTCTTCTAGGGTATGCAATATCAAGTTTCACTATCAAGTTGGCCAATGAATGAATTTCCCATGCCAACGGCCTCCGAGAAACTAAAATACAGTCCAAGTTACCCATACTCACTGCCTTTCAACTTAAAGGCGTCTGCTACCACATTCTTCTTTCTTGGCTGATACAAAATAGAGATATCATAATCCTTAGGCAACTCTATCTATCTACGATGCCTAGCATTTAGCTCTCTCTAGGTCATAAGATGTTGAAGATTGCAATGATCTATGAAAATCTCACAATGAACATGATAAATATAATGCCTCCAAATCATAAGCACGAAAACTACCACCTCCAACTCCAGATCATGAGTGGGGTAGTTGCACTTATGCACCTCAAGATGCCTTGAAGTATAAGCAATAACATGACCCTATTGCATCAATACACAACCCGAACAATCACCAGAAGCATTACAATACACAGTGAATCCCTCACCCTCAATAGGAAGAGCCAAAGTAAGAAACTCCTTGAGCTTTCAAATGTTTGACTCATACTCTTTGGACTACTAAAAAAAACCTGTTTCTTAGTCAATTTGGTTATAAATATTGAAATAGTAGCGAAAGCCTCAATGAATCATCAATAATAACCAGATAAGCCAATAAAGTTGCTAACCTCAACTGGAGATATAGGCTAAGCCCAATCATACATAGATTCAATCTTCACTAGGTCCACAATAATCCCATCCTTAGATACCACATGCCGTAGGAATGTCACCGAATCAACCCAAAACCCACACTTATAGAATTTGTCAAGAAGCAAATAATCTCTCAAAGTCTGGAGCACTACCTTAAGATGACGTGCGTGTTTCTCTCTGCTCCTCAAATACACAAGGATGTCATCGATGTACACCATCATGAAAGAATATAAATAAGATATGAACACTCAGTTCATCAAATACATAAACTTGGCTAGGGCATTAGTCAATCCAAAGGACATAACCAAGATCTTATAATAAGCATAACGGTTCTTAAAGGCTATCTTTGTGGCATCTTCAGCCCGAATCCTCAACTGATAGTAACCAGACCTCAAATTCATCTTAAAAAAATCATTGTACCTTGAAGCTAGTCAAATAAGTCATCAATGTGAGGCATACAATAATGGTTTATCACCGTTACCTTTTTAAGTTATCTATGATCAATACACATACACATGGAGCTATTTTACTTCTTCACAGACAACATAGGAGCTCCCCAAGGGGACAGACTCAGTCTAATGAAACCTTTACCAAGAAGATCCTTAATTAGAGCATTTAGCTCCTTAAGCTTAGCAAGATCCATACTATAAGGTGCCATAGAAATAGGATGGGTGTCACGCTCAAGAAAAATAACAAACTCAATCTCAAAAGCAAGAGAAATGCTAGGCATATAGGTAGGGATAGCATTAGGAAACTCACAAACTACGAGGAAAGAGTCAAGCAATGAACTCTCAATAGTAATATCATGAATATAAGTGAGATACGACTTACCACCCCTTGAGACAAGTCTCCTAGTATGAACATAAGAAATAATACCCACTGACTTCTGGCTAACATCTCCTTGCCACACTATTAGGGTTAATGTCAGGTATGGCATAGGTAATGGTCTTGGAAAAACAACCCATGACCGTATGATAGTGGGATTACCAGTCCATGCACAAAATAACATAAAATTCCACCATATCTAATATGACAAGATCAACATGAGTATCAATATCTCTAACGGTCACATCGCATTATCTAAAAACCCGATCCACTACTAAAGAATCTCCCACAGGAGTAGATACACATAAAAACATAGATGACAAATGCTAAGATAACTCTAACCGCGGGGCATAATAAGAAAATACATAAAAGTAAGTGGATCTTAGATCAAATAAAGAAAAGTCCAGTTGATGGTGTACTATAATAGTACCTGTGACAACAACATCTGAATACAAAGCCTTGGGCCTAGCAGGTACTACATACGACTAACCACGCCCACCACCTGGCTGGAGTCTTGATTGATCTCCTGCTCTACTTTCCTGAGAAGCTCTATGAGCACCCTGGGGACCTCTCCTATGACCATGTATACCATCTCTAGTTGAGGGATAAACTTCTCTAATAGGGGGAACACATTGAGCAATGATAAAAATTACCTTACTAATAAGGCACTCTTGAAACTAATGTCTAAAAGCTCCACAACCATAACATGACCCACGAATTGAACTAGAACTAAAAGATCCAACTAACCCAAAATAACCATCTCAACTAGAATAACGAAAACATGAGCTCTTCAAAAACTAATTACTACCCTAAAAAGGGTAATCACTAACACAAGATTAAACTTCTTATTAATTTAGAGTCTTGCCTGAAAGGGTCTATTTGGCTTACTGAGGCTGATATGACATCTACGGAGGAAATTTACCTTGAGAACTGCTACCTCTAATTTAAGGTTACTATGGCTCACACCGAAACTACCTAATACCAAAGTCTCTTATCGCTGCCTCCTTAGGACTCGTGATGCATCTACTCCATCACCTCAGCATAGTTAGATACCTCAGCAAAGGACCTACCTACAATGACCAAACTCTGAGTTGACATACAAAGAGGAAGTCTGAATCCTCAAACAAAGCAATGAACCCTCTCATATTGAGTAGTTAGAATAGAAGTACCATACCTACCCAACACGTGAAAATGAGCCTCATACTAAACAACAATTATGGATCCCTTCCCAACCTTGAAAACTAATTTCTCAAATGATCTCTAAGACTGTGAGGCATGTATTTCTCTAAGAAAATCTCAAAAAACTGAGTCCATGTTAAAGGAGAATATCCATCTAGCCACGAATCAAGATAATCACTCAACCAATGTCGAGCTACCAAGTAAAACTGAAAGGTAATGTCTCAACTATCCCCAAATTACAAAGACGATCCTCATAAGTAATCATAAACTCATGAGCATCCTCGCCTGGTGCACCAAAAAACCTAGGTGGATCCAATCTTAAGAATTTACTCTATATCTTCTACTTCTCAACATATATAGTAGCCTGAGCAACCATTGGATGAGAAATTATAGGTATAGAAGGAACCTCAACTCTGGGAGCCATAATTCAAGATGCACCCCCGCCTTAATACCACTCTAATCTATAGACTGTACACCATCAAATGGTTCACCACCAATCAAACCTAAAAGTTTAACCAAAGTATCCCTAATCACTAAATATGAAATAAATTTGCATAAAGCCTTGGCCTGATCCCTAGCCCATCGCTAGCTGGGGTGAAAAAATTTATGGACTAGGCAGGGGGATAGGGTTTGGTGAAGGCCACCTCTCCTTTCCCCTTGCCAGGGACACATCTTGAGATTGTCTACAACCTTTTGGTCATCCTCAAATAGCAATAGGATTCTTAGGGTTGGTCTTAGGAACCTCATCTTGTGTAGCGGTAGCACGTGTCCTAGCCATCAGTAAAAAAGTGTAACCAAAGGAATGATTTAGAAATAAACTAAAATGCTTAGCACCAAATAAGTGAAAGAAGAAAAGAACTCCTAAGAATGTCCTATAGCATCCCAAATATAAAAAATAAATGTCATCATTCCAATTCGTTGGACTCTACGTGTCATTTGCTCTTCTCTTAATAATACTGATGAAACCTATACTTTGATACTATTTTGTTGTGACCCGATTTATGAGTTATACATCTACTCTATCCCACTAGTATATAATCCAAACCATAGCTCAGAGCTCTTCATAATGGTCTAACTTGGAGCAAAATGCCCTAAAAGGGAGAAATAGACAATAAAACTCATTAATAAGCAAGGCAATAAAAATAGTCTGAAAGGTAGCCATATCACAGAAAACATCCCATGACTTGGTAGAGTCAGTACAAGAGATACTATAACACATTATAAGTTCTAGAATTGTTAGTACAATCTATCTCTAAAGAAAAGACTAGACATAGATAAATAGAAGGAAAAAGAGGCAACTTTGACTCCAAGATCTCACTATATCTCTGAAATTCAACGCAATAGGATCATTGAATCAGCAGTGGCAACTAGTACTCAGATCTACACCAAAAGGGTACTAAAGTGTATTATGATTTAAAAAGGGTATTCATCAGGAAACATTGTCCTACTAAGAAAAATCATGATATAAATATGATAAGATGCAAAATAACATATATAAGTCAAAATAAAGGACAAACCTAGAAATAACTCAGACCTTATTAGACACAATTAAATACATAAATTGAAACAAAACATAAAGATCATGCAATTATAACTACAATATTGCGCCCATAAGCCAATAAATAAGAAAAAATAAATAACCCAACGTAGATCCACATAAGCCTAGAGAGTATAATCTAGGAAAAATATTACATATATACCCGTACAACCATAATTTGTATGCCTTCATTCCATCACTGAAAAACCATCTATATTATGATAAACTAATAAAAACTCCCTCTACCAGACTTGAACCAATGTTTAAATCCCCAACAGCATAACCAATAGCCAGACTCAAATCGGTATATATATCAATAATATCATATCCAATAGCCAAACTCAAATTGGTATATATTTCATCAATATATAATCAATATTTAGACTCGAATAGGTACATATATCATCAATATCAAAATCAATAGCTAGACTCTAACCGGTATTCATATCCTCAATATCATAACTATCGACTTTTATCATAATTAACATCAACTACAAATATAAAACCATCATGACTATTATGTATTTAGTCTCATAAAGCCCCATGAATCATTTCAAAATGTATAATGAGTGTACAAAGGTTTACCAAAACTGGTTCAAGTCTTGGCCTAAGGTGGGCTGAAGAGGCCCACTTCTAATCCCCTAATCTATTATAAGGCCACTCTCTCCTAGACTAGACTAAGGTTTCTAAATATAATTTTATATGTTAAGAAAGTCTTAATTGGACCTAAGATAGAAACATTGCTAAGAACCTAAAGAATTAAGCCAACAACACCGAAATCACAATTTCTAAATAGCCTAAATGGTTCAACTAACCCAACTATTGTCAATCATTTTACCAATACCTAAAACCCATCTCAAATCTAACATAATATCATAAGAATACCATAAAATAACTCAATCCATAAGGGAGGAAAACCTATCCTACCTTGACGTCAAAGAAAGCTAAAATAACTCAATCCATAAGGGAGGAAAACCTATCCTACCTTGACGTCAAAGAAAGCTTAAAGAATTTGCTAAATCATTGATATTTTCTTTTGAGAAGCTTCTGTAAGGTTCCACACTATCAAAACCATAGTTTACTCATCAGAATTAGAACAATGATTCCTATATTGCACTATTGTTCTTTGGGTTCAAAATTATGCAAAAATCCTACGTGGAGCCCGTTTACTAGCTATATTGGTGCTAAAATCAAATCACCAAGCTTTTGAAATTTCTAGATAAGAATGGGAAATCAACCATGAAATTGAATGAATCTTACCTTAAATTTGAAAGAGAATTGAATAATTAACTTTTATCTAAGCTCCCAAAAGCACCCATAATGTTGTTCCTAATATTTTCCACTTTTTGGGCTTAAATATCTTAGGTACTGATGAGGAATGGTGAAAAATGGGATGAATGGGGTATTTATAACCTTCTAAGGTACACAGGTATCATATTTATGATTTGATAATCGCATATATGATACTCACCCACTGGTCAACCTTTTACTTAGCAATCGCGTATCCGACTCTTGCGTCGCTTCTAAGGATGTCACTTACACGATAAGATTATCACTTGCAAGACACTTGCAGCTAGTTAGATGGTTGCTTAAATGATTGGAGACTTGAGAACGTGAGTGCAACAGTACCAACTAAACACTATACACGCAAATTAATTATGCTACCTTATAAAATTTAATTTTTTGTACTCAATGACACAATCAAAATTCCATCCGAGGTTGTTTTGACAAAAATTGGATCCCATACCCAACTCACTATTTTCTTAACTTCTAACCAATAATTTTAAAGGAGCTCAGGTGTCTCGAGACCCAAACCAAAGGTCCATTCATCCTAAAATCAATATTTTAGAGCTGTTGGAACTATTAGAATTAGCATATGAGGTCGTTTGGCAGAAGTTGTTGCTCAATAGTCAATTTGAACTAGTGAAGACTTCAAAATAGGGATTTGGCTCTAAAAACCAAACAAACTGCCTGGTAACTAAACTGTCAATCCTAGCAAGTCATAAATGACATGAGTAAGCTATCAAAAATCTCTAACAACAAAAATAATATGGAATATATAAAATGACCAAACGGATAACTACATGCAATTAATATTTGCACCAATAGTGTCTATTACAGATACCACCCTCATGTCTTTCGACTGACACATCGACTTACCTATATTAAAAGTAACCTCTTAATTATTGAACCTAAATTTTATGTCCTATTTTTATGTCAACCAATGCCCTACCTGTAGCTTGTAAAGGCCTTCCTAAGTAAATAGGGACATCAATTCCACCTTACAGTCAAGAATCATAAAATCAGTTAGGAATATGAAGGAAGCTATCTTCACAAAAAAATCAGTCAAAATACCAATAAATTTCTTCACAGCCTAGCCATATATCAATAATATCATTGATGTCGGCTTAGATGACCCCAACTCTAACTAATTGTACATAACTAGAGGCATTAAATTAATGCTAACTTCCAAGTCACACAATGCTTGTGTGAAATAAAGAGATCCAATGGTAAAAGGAATAGTGAAAGCCTTGAGCTCATCTTTCTTCTCAACTAAATATTGAGAGGCAATAGCACTACAATGGTGCATATAATCAGTAGGTTTAAAATTCAGCTCCTGCTTCTTCATCACTAAATCCTTCATGAACTTTGCATAATCGGGCATTTTATCCAATACTTCTACAAGAGGGATATTTAATCACAATTCTTTCAACATCGATATGAAGTTCTAACATTTTCCTTCTTCTTTAACCTTTGATGAAAAGGTGTGTAAGGTCATGGAATGGTCTTCAAAATTAGTTCTACCTCCTTACCCATTTCTTTATCAATCTTAAATCATTTTTCAAGAGCCACTAATTTTTATGATGTCTCATTATTTTTCATCAACCTCTCAGTCTTAGCTTTAGGTGCAACATCAAGACTAATAGTATCATCCTTACCTCATTGGCTACCAACATAGGAGGATTAATAGTAGGCTTTCTACTTTGAGTTGTGATGGCTAAATAGTGCCTGTCACTTTTTGAATTTTGAATGGTGTTACTCAAAAAAGTGCCCTATTAATGCTGATTCAAAGTGGCCGACATCTGACCAAACTGGTGCTCTAGCTGCTTAATTGCACTAGTATGGGATTCTAACTTCTGGCTCAATCCCAAAATATTTGCCTTAATTTCCTTAAGAAAACTCTCTTGATTATCTAAACCATTAACCAACTTTGCAAGCAAGGCTTTCATCCTCAAATCAGTATCACAGTTCCCCGATGGAACATACGTACCACTCTTCTTCTTAAAATCATCCCTTTACCTCTAGTCACCATTTCTCTCTTTACTTTGATCCCTATACTTATCCCCATAGTAGTTCTGATCTTCATTTCCTTATTTCGAGTTCAAAGATTCCTATTTAGATCCTTGGTCATTAGCTTTAAAACCCACAATCTCTTTGTCCAAATACTTAGCCTCCTTCTTAGAGTCAGAATCATCATGTCTAATAGATTTACTTCACGCACCTACTACATTCATAGTTGCAAACTGCTTGGTAAGTAACCCAATCTCAATTCTCAATTATCCAACCTCTTCATCCACTATATTATCTAGGTTTCTCTGCTCACTAAAAAACCAATAGAATAAGAAACAACTCCTCTTTATTTCTCTTGGGTATGCCATACTCGGTTGGTATCAGAGACCCAGTCAATAATTTCCACAGCTAGCTCCCAATGAAGGCTTAGGAAAGCCCCACTAGTAATAGTATCAACAATAGGTTTGGTTTTTGCATACAGGGCTTTATAGAATATTTTGAGAAAATTCCTCCTTGAAATTCTATGATTGGGCATAGTCATAAACTTTTTCTTGAGCCTCAATCATGTCATGTACAATGATTATGAATTCTATTGTCTAATATTGTAAGTCTTATCCTTCAACTGCAATATTCTAGAAGGCAAGAAGAACTGGTTCAAGAACTATTTATGCAACTCATTCCAATTATAGATGGACCCATGAGATAGTTCCCCTAACCTGTCATGACCTGAGTAGAGGCCTTGGCCAAGACAGACGTTTCGAATCGTGAAGGCGTGAGAGCCCTTCTCTAACTGGAAATCATATGCACATTTCAAATACTATAAGGAAAATGCAGAATAACATGACAAGATGAAAACATTATCGTTCTTTTGCTTCAGCTGAACAATACATAAATGATTTCATGAAACATTCAAAACACCTGACACTAGTCTGGGAAATCTCTAACAACTCAAAAACACTACTGTCTGAATACTGGAACAAGCCCCCAGTCGAACCTTAAACCAAAATAAAAATATCAATGTCAAATAAACAAGGCCTTCTGAAATAAGGAAGTCTCACCAACTGCAAACTTCGGACAACCCAATCTACTGCTTAGCGGGACCTCTGGACTAAGCCTCAGACCCTGAAATATAGAGGGTCAATACAAACGTACTAGTATGTAGAGCAATCCAAAATAATGTATTTTTATATATATAACATAGATGAGAGCAAGTCTGATATATCATGCATGAAATAGTTAAAAACACATGGGCAATTTCAATGATCTTAAAATGATTTTGACAATGCAGTTCTAATCTTTGTATTACTTTTTAGTTTGGTAGTACGCCCTATAATTCTATGACCCCACGGGCTATATGGAGTCCGCCCTTGACTCGGTGACCAAGCCTCTAACCTAAATTTGCCGCAAGAGTTGGAGTTTCTAATTCTTATTCTGATACGCTACAGGGCACTAGGCCAGCGTATAATCCCTCTTGGGGATACAATAACCCACATCGACAAAACACAATTTTGGGCAATGAGTTTTCTGAATTGATGCCTTCTTTGGGTAACCACCTAATATCTATTGATCCCATTTTTATCCTTTTCTGAACAATCATCTTTCAGAACTCACATTCTGAAAATATAAGTGAAATCTGACTTCTATTATGTTCGGAATCTGTTATGGCATTCTTTGTGTTGGTGTTATTACACCAAGACTTGCAAGTCATATTTCTGAGCCATAAAAATATCATAGTAGTCTCTTATTTCAAGAACAAGGTTTGGAACACCATACTTCAGCAATTTACGGAAATTCATACTTCAAAGCATTTATCAAATTATGAAAAGATCAATCTTTTCAACATTTCAACAAACATGTGGTGGTCATGAAGTTTGTGACAAAATATGCAAATCTTTCGCTATATATCTTCAACATTTATCAACATGTAAAATCACCCTCTCCTCAATTCAAAACCATAATTAAGTGATAAACAATAATCAAGACATTTGTATCTTGCTTCTCTAAATGCAATTTAAATAGCTCATAATGTACGAAAACAAAAGGCTTAGTAACAATAGAGGGGTTATAATTGTTCTTGCTATCAATTAAACATTAAATCTCAATTTCATACATACTTATATGTGAGTACAAATCAATTTAAGGGAAAGCCCTCAAGACCAAAACAATAATATCATTTAAAGAGTTTATAATGGATAATTACAAATGCAAATTTCAAAACCCCTTTATAAATTTATGATCTTTATAACTTTAAACCTTATTCATTGTGTTTTCAATAAGCCCATGTAGTTTAGGAAAACTCCATGTAACTTAGATTACAAGGTTTAAAGAGTAGAACCGGAATCATGATTCGTTCCTTGGAAATCTTGGACTTATGGAGTGATTTTCTTGATTTCTTGTTCTTGGAAGAAACCCTAGTTTGATCTTATTTTTGAGAGTGAAAAGAGGATTTTGATGCAATATAACTGATAATGATTGACTAATAACATTTAGGGTGTAATTTACTTTATGGGAAAGGCATTTGGACTGAGGGAAAGACCAAAATCCCCTAAGGAATCCAAAAAAATTACACAACTTCATCAGTTGACGACTAAGGTTGATGGGCCGTCACTCAGGTGATAGGCAGTCACCTAGGTCATCAGTTTTGGGATGGATTTTACCACTTTCTTCCCTAGGATGATGACTAGGGCTGATAGGCCGTCACCTAGTTGATAGGTCGTCAGCCACATCGTCACCTTTTGGTAGATAAATACTTCAAAGTAAAATAAGCATAACTTTCTACCCCGATATTGGATTAAAGTAAACCAGTTGCATTAGAAAGAAGACTCAAATACCTTTCATTTGATATATAATAGGACCTCTAACTCATTATATACAAGAAGTTATGATCGATGGAATTTGATCCAAGTTTAGATATTTACCTAAACTTAATCGATAGAAGAGTTTTCAACTCGTGTTTGAATTGGGGGATTTTTGTGACCTCAATTCATAGTAAAAGACATTCACACACTATAGGATTGATCATTACACATATTAATGAAGAATCATTGCATTCGGGTCTATACGTGTACAAAAACTGTTCAAACTTTAGCTTGAAAGTGCGAGGTGTTACATTATCTCCCCCTTGGAATCATTCATCCCCGAATGATGGGTAGGGACTTTTTGAAGCTCTAAAAGTATAGAATAAAGAATGTAACATCGCACTGAACAATTTTCCTCAATAAAATATGCAAAGGCAATCAACAAGCTTCATGATAACCCCTAGGGAAATGTGTAAGCATGAAACATAAGATAACAAAACTTGACGTAGACATGATCTTGGCATGTGTTTTATGGCACATGATCAAAAAATTGTAAGACAAGAATTTTCCTAAGAATCCTCAGCTTGATTAAGATTGGTACAAGACATGAGATGAGATTCTCGCAGGACATAAGAATAGAAACATTCTCCACCTTACAAGATACAATGAAAAGACTTAAACTTAGAGACACTACTTGTCTATGCCCCAAACAATAAATTACATGCCTCATCATTTCCAACTTACAATTCTCCCAATACACCTCTAACCACACAATTTTGAGTCCCACTGTATAATACTCTTATGTTGAAACCTAACTCAGAGAAAAAAGGTACTAGTTTAAGGTATGGGACTCCATATTCTACATCCCTTTAAGAAGATTTACTCCACCTTATCACTACTGTCAAACATACTCAAGTTTTAAATCAAGGAGTACTAACCATACAACACATTGGTTTGTATTTTCAACAAGCCTAATCATTACTACACCCACTACATGGATCTCCCCACTAAGACCAGCCAATGCAATCATTTTTACTATGGTTTTTGCCATATAACTCCTTCTTAACTATCTCACGTAACGAAAGTTCATCTCCTTCTTCCCCCTACTCCTATAGCCTTAGCTCAAGAAATCACATCAAAATTTTCATCTTCAAAAACATCTACTCCCCTAACTAACACACTACTAATCTTCCACAACCACCATCATACTAACATACGGAGGGTCATTAAGGGACCCGAGCATAAGCATCATGAATGGAAATAACATTATCTGACCATTATTCATACTTATTGTACTACTCAAAGAGGGACATGAGGTGAAGATACGATAGAATAGACATAAAGTGCGCAATATATCAAGTGTTTGGATCATAAGTAAAGAGTCATTTGGCATAAACACAACACTACATGATTTTCTTGGACAGACCATAATGAGAAACATTGGTACATATATTCTGAGCTATATAGCATAAAGCTGGAATTTATGTAGTTAACAACTAAGATGGAGATTGCCACTTGAAGCAATTGCTCCTCATTTGACGAACTAAAATTTACCAAGAGTTTGCAAAATTTTTTATCACTTTGTCTAATCCCGACATAAAATGAATCAGTAACATACGAAAACATAGTTTCTTAGAACCAAGCATGATTTGGGACACAGATTTATGGTGCATGACCAAATAACATAGAGCTTGAAACTTGGAATATTGGATCATGGAGGGATATTGTTGCTTCTAGTTTTAAGCATGGGACATCACATGAGTTACATAGAGAGCTCAAACCTTAGACATAGGCAGGACTTGAATACATAATACATTGGTAGATGTCTAGTCAAATCAATGTAGGAGGAACTTGCTTGTATAAGAATTAATTTATCATGATTTTTACTTGAAATGTGACACCACGAGAAAAAAATTTGGGAACTACTGCAATCTATCATCACCCCCTTAGATCAATGTCACACTCCTAAAATTACAGACATAACCTCATATCAAAATCTATAGCTACAACTATCAACGGAAATGAGACATCACCATATACTTAAACTCTAAACTCTCCCTGATGAACTATACTCTGAAGACATTACTTTCTGTAAATGCTACTCTTAACTTTCGCTATCCTCTATAGTCATCACTCTACAACTTCTACTCTCATAAGTGTATGCATCTACACTCCTTATTACAAGGGGGGGGGGGTTATAAATATACATATGAACACAAACTCCCCTCAATAATCTCTAATACAAGGACACTAACTTCTTTCTAGGAAATCCTCTTTTAGGGACACTAATCGTAATTTTTTCTAACTCCTAAAGTCATCAACTTATGACTAACATCTTCATAGGCATAAACACCTACGCTTCTAAACACTTAACACTCCATCTTAAATTCCTTAGAATACTATCATTACACCTCTAATCACCTAACCTACAACTTAACAAAATTCGTAAAACTATACCAAAAGCGCATATTGCCTACCTATATTTCCTCAATTCAACTCTAAAGAACACCATACAACAACTTTCCAAACTTCTCCATACTACAAGATTCAAGAATCAAATCTAGGTACACAAAACACTTATACACATAAAACTTTATTTAATAACCTGCTACCTGGGGTTCCACTTATTCCTATATACTCACGCTCTGATCCACTTAATGATTCAGCCACAATTCATCATTTTAACACTAGTCCTCATGTACATATATACCTCACAATTACAACCTAAAATTTTCATGAATTATCAACCTAGGCCATTTCACACATCACATCAAGCCTGCTAATTTATTCTAACAAAATATGCATCATTAATCTTAAGCTACTACTCTTACCACCACACTCCCCATCTAAAGTTCAAGCCTATTATCTAACAATACCAATCATATAACAACGATAAAGCAGGTCACACATTATACTATTCCATCAAATTGGGGAATCAGCCTAACTACGCCATTTAACTTAAGCATCACCCATAAGTTCATTCTCTCCACAATATTACTACCACATCTTAGAATATACCACACATCTTCTTACCTACAGTACTAGCTTACGACTATAAAGAAAAGATAATCGAGGCAGGCAAAGTCACATATTGGGGACAGTTGGTCTTAATCTTATAACATACCCATTATGATCTTATCTACATATTCCGCTTTCTCACATCATACTTACTTACCCATGATGCATTATAACTATTATCAAATTCCATAAACACCAATGTGTCTCTACCCATAACTTATTGACTAATCTACCCTTTTCCATTCACAACCTTTAACTGATTTCTATAACCACCATAACTATACACTCTAGGCTTCTTCTCTAATTTAAATAAATAAAGATCATATCCTACCACTTTCTTCATAAACTACCATATAATCTACAAATATTACTACCACATTAGTCTACCACTATAAAATGGCAAACCATCCCTCAATCAATGGTTATACAACTAAAACAATTTATTTACACAAAAGTCACTCTCACTCTGACTTCTAACCTTGTGACTTGATATCACCAACTTCTTGGCCCATCTCACTACCAATGAGCCATAACACTTTAAAAAATACTACTACTCAGGTGGAAATACAGTTCCAATATTCTAAGTTTGTCATGACCCGAGCTAAGGCCTTGGCTACGACGGATGTCCCAAATTGTGAAGGCCTGAGAGCCCTTCTCTAACTGGCAATTATATACATATTTGATATACTATAAGGAAAATACGGCATAACATGACAAGACGGAAATATAGTTTTTCTTTTTCTTCAACTGAACAATACATAAATGGGTTTATAAAACATTCAAAACACCTGCCACTAGTCTGTGAAATCTCTAACAACTCAAAAATACTACTGTCTAAATACTGGGATAAGCCTCCACTTGGACCATAAACCAAAATAAAAATATCAATGTAAAAAAAATAAGACCTTTCAAAATAAGGGAGGATCACCAACTATAAACTTCAGAAAATCCAATCTACTGCTTAGCAGGACCTATGGACTGAGCCTCAGACCCTAAAATATAGAGGGTCAATACAAATGCACTGGTATGCATAGCAATCTAAAATAATGTATTTACATATATATAACATAGATGAGAGAAAGTCTAAAATATCATGCATGAAATAATTAATAACACATGGGGAATTTTAATAATCTTAAAATTATTTTGACAATGCAGTTCTAATCTTTGTATTACTTTTAAGTTAGGTGGTATGCCCTGCAACTCTACAACCCCACGGGCTATATAGAGTCTGCCCATAACTCAGCAGCCAAGCCCCCAACCCAAGTTTACCGCAAGAGTTGGAGTATCTAATTCTAATATGCCATAGGGCACTAGGCCAGCGTTTAATCCCTCTTGGGGATATAATAACCTGCATCGGCAAAACACGGTTTTGGGAAATGAGTTTTTTGAACTCGTGCCTTCTTCGGGTAACCACCTAACATCTCTTGAGCCCATTTTTAACCTTTTCTGAACAATCATCATTCAAAACTCAAATTTTAAAAATATAAGTGCAATCTGACTTCTATTATGTTATGAATCTATTATGGCATTATCTGTGTTGGTGTTGTCACACCAAGACTTGCAAGTCATATTTATGAGCCATAAAATATCATAGTAAAGTCTCTTCTTTCAAGCATAAGGTTTAGACCACCATACTTTTAATAATTTATGAAAATTCATACTTCAAAGCATTTATCAAATTATGCAAAGATCACTCTTTTCAACATTTCAACAAACATGTGGTGCTCATGAAATTTATGACTAAATAGGCAACTCTTTTTCTATATATATTCAATATGTATCACCATGTAAAAGCACCCTCTCCTCAATTCAAAACCATAATCAAGTCATAAATAATAATCAGGACATTTGTATCTTGCCTCTCTAAATGCAATTTAAATACCTCATAATGTACGAATATAGAAGGCCTAGTAACAAGAGAGGGGTTATAATTGTTCATGATCTCGATTAAACATTAAATCTCAGTTTCATACATACTTATATACGAGTACAAATCAATTTAAGGGAAAGGCCTCAAGATCAAAATAATAATATTATTTAAAGAGTTCATAATTCATAATTACAAATGCAAATTTCAAAACCTCTTTATAAATTCATGATCTTTAGAACTTTAAACCTTATTCATTGTGTTTTCAGTAAGCCCATGTAGTTTAGAGAAACCCCACATACCTTATATTACAAGATTTAAAGAGTAGAACTGGAATCTTGATTCATTTCTTGGAAATCTTGAACTTAAGGAGTGATTTTCTTGATTTCTTGTTCTTGGAGGAAACCTTAGTTTGATCTTATTTTTGAGAGTGATAAGAGGATTTTGATGTTGTATAACTTATAATGATTGACTAATACCATTTAGGGTGCAATTTACTTTGTAGGAAAGGCAGTTGGACTGAGGAAAAGACCAAAATCCCCTAAGGAATCCAAAAAAATTGAACAACTTCATCAGTTGATGACCAGGGTTGATGGGCCGTCACTCAGGTAATAGGCCATCTCCTAGGTCATCAGTTTTAGGATGGATTTTACCACTTTCTGCCCTAGGCTGACGACTAGGACTGATAGGCCATCACATATTTGACAGGTCGTCAGCCTCGTCGTCATATTTTGGCAGGCAAATACTTCAAAGTAAAATGATCATAACTTTTTACATTGTTATCGGATTAAGGTAAAACTAGTTGTTTAGAAAGAAGACTCAAAGTCTTTCATTTGTTATAGAGTAGGACCACCAACTCATTATACAAGAATTTACGATCGATGGAAATTGATCCAAGTTTAGACATTCACCAAAACTGAATCGATAGAAGAGTTTTCAACTCGTATTTGAGTTAGGGAATTTTTGTGTCTTTAATTCATGGTAAAAGGCATTCACACACTATAGGATTGATCATTACACATATATTAAGGAAGAATCATTAGGTTTGGATCTGTACATGTACAAAAGATGGTTCAAACTTTAGCCTGAAAGCGTAGGGTGTTATATAACTATAAAGTCACTTTGCCTATAAGAGAGAATGGGAATAACCTGAGTCTTAAAGATTCGTGGTGCACCACAAGTAAATTATACAAAGTGCAAATCCTAATGAAATTCACGATGTGCATAGTTGCATCATCATTCACCAAACTAACACACACACCCTTTAGATTAAGCAACTGAATCATAACACTCGTAATATCAAATTTCACTCCTTGGTGAAACTCAAGAGAATAATAGATCCTATATTCATAGGATAAACATACCCCACATCTTCTTGAATTATCAAACTCTAGTAAGTACTAAAAATCAAGAGGTTGAACTCTATTTTTTTCTAGCTTTTGCTCTATCGAATACTTTTTGATACTCTTCTTCCCACCTCGCTTTTTCATCTTGAGTTGCACGTTGGTTAGATTCCCTTATCACATTATCTTAAGCTAGTAACTGAGCAGTGGTTCTCATTGTTGTGCCCTAAATATTACATTGCGGTTGTAGATTCAAGATATTTGGGTCATCATGAATACCATGCTCATTCACTTCCATCTTATGATTTTGTTGTAAGGTCTGCTCCATCTTAATATCAAGTGGGATCTATGGATTGCCTTGACTCTGAGTACTAGGAATACACCAACATATGCCCCAAAATTGTAGAAAAATTAAAACCAACAACCTAAACAACCTTAATCAATCAATCCATGACTGTATTCCCTAACAACGATGTTGAAATTAATGTCGTCCAAAATAATGCCTCTAAGAAAGTATTGTTGTAAAGTAATGAACCCAACAAAGTTTGGGATCGAAGCCATAAGGATTTGGATTAATCTTTATCATGAACTTGCTGAAGTAGCCAAAAAGTGTATAAAGTTAAATGGGGGTATTTTGCAAGAATAAAAATAGTAGTAAGAAATATTGATCACTTTAGGTTGAAATTAATATGAGATTAATACTAGGATTGTGTTCCCCCTGAATTCCCAACCCCACATACTTATCGTGCTTATCAAACTATCTCGATTCTGTGCATGCATAATCTATCAAGTTATGTATCACCAATTATAAGAACCCCTTTGGTGAAATTTACTCATCCCTTTTTGACTCTCAGAGTGTCGCATTACCAACCCTTATCCTGCATCTCTGATTAACTATCTCATTTTGAGTCTTAAGTTAATTTGGTGAAGGTTGAGAGCTTCAAATTACTATTATGATCTTTTTTAGAAAATCATAATACATGCAAGAATATCAATCAAGAAAGAATTCGCACTTTCTCTACTTTGTTATTCCATCAGGGTTTCTCAATCCTAGTTAGGAGGTTTAGCCACTCATGTTTGAAAGATACATACAATTAAAAATAGAAATCATTTGAATAGTTTTAAGTCCCATTTGGCCATAAAAACAAGAATTTTCTGGAGTAGGAGTTGGAGTTGCATTTGGCCATGAATATAAACTGGAATTATTTTTAATTTTTTGTGAGAGAAGTGAAAGTGAAAAAAGTGAAAACAAGTAAAACTTATTTTAACTTTCCAAAAACACTTTTCACTAAATTGAAATAATTTTTATGGACAGACACCATTATTTTTTACTTTTTTCACTAAAGTGAAATAATTTTATTGAAAAAGTGAAAAAAATTTCATGGCCAAATGCCTACTTATAATAAATTAAGAATGAAAACCTGAATCTCAAATTAATCTCAAATAATAAAAACCAAGAACAAATATTCCAAGATCAAAAGTGTATCTTAGAATCAATATAATGTTGTAAGTATAAATATTGCATAAAGTAATAACAAAACATCAATAGAGTATTTATAGGATACATTATAACTTTAAAAAATCCTAACCAAAATTCTATAGGAAAACTAAGTTGAATTCTACCTACGGACCCACTTATGGAACATAGGTACTACCTATGGAACATAGGTAGGTTCATGGGTCTCAGAGGTAAATTCCCACTTTATATCATCCACCTATGGGGGTACTTACGAGGGTCGTAACTACCACTTACGCCTTATAGGTGGCCATCGTAACTCTCAGAACAAACATCAAATCTTCATGAATTTTGACTGTCACATACGAGGCCACTTACAATGGCTATAAGTATCACTTATGGCCTGTAAGTGTCCTTCCCAGGTACAGTTCAGATTTTTCTCCTCTTTTGCTCCAGAACCTATTTTCCTACAAAATATTCACAAAAACACATCATATCTTACAAAAAAGGACCTAAGTACTTGTACAATTTCCAGTTTTAAGATTCGAAAGTTCCATGAAACCATGGCATATCAACTCCCTTAATTTAGAATATTTGAATGTGCTCGGGCAACTAACACATAAAAAATGCATTATGATGCTTAACTTAAGAGAAACCTAAGGCACTTATGGCCCTCAACACAATCTTAGCTCAGAAACTCTTACTCCCTCCTATTTCTAACTTATCATAACCACTTTGTGGATCTATGTAGCACAACAATATGACATAAAAGAATAAATAAATGGCATTACATTAGCAAAAAACAACCAAGTAGATATGCAATGTATATTGATCAAACAGATATACAGGTAATAACATAACCCGTGTACTCTCACAGCAAAGAAGTTCTAACTCTCCTAATATCATCAGGCATATCAATAAAATAGACTATGTCAAGATACTCAATGCTTACTAAAGAAGTTCTAATCAATGTGCATAGAATACCATTTGCTTGCCCTTATTTTCTGTACCTTAATTTTTGAATTGTTGGACTATGATCACTATAGGACTTTACTTGACTTGTCGTATAGGCTTCGGGATAGGTATGGTATATTTGAGGTATAGTGATTCACCATCCTTGACACTATACTTACACTTTTGCTCTAATTCTTAAACATTCTACTTTTTTTTCTCATTTTCTCTTTTATTGATTATTCGAGATTGTAAGGTTTTCTTTTGCTTTTCATTTATTCCATTTTTGTGTTGCATGATGTCCATATTTTCTAATATGGTGAAGGATACTATAAAGGTCCTTATGGATGATTTCCTGATTGTGGGTGACTCTTTTGATGACTGTTTGGCCCGCTTTGCTAATGCACTATAGAGATTAACAGAGATAAAATTAAGGTGATTGAAAAATTGCCTCCACCTATTTTGATCAAAGGTATTCAGAGCTTCTTGGGTCCTGCAAGTTTCGATAGGTTGTTCATCAAGGACTCCTCTAAAATAAAAAATCCATTGAGAAAGTTACTGAAGAAGGAAGTGAAGTTTGTGTTTGATGATGCTTGTCTCAAGGCTTTTGAGTGCCTATAAGAGTGGTTGATTTTTGCTCCAATCATCGTGACTACATATTGTTCTCTTCTATTTGACATGATTTATGATGCCAATGGTGTGGACCTTGGAGTTTTCCTAGCCAAAAGTAATAAGAAAATACTTTATCCCATCTATTATGCTAGCAAAGCACTCAACCATGCACAAGAAAATTATATGGTGACTTAGTAGGAGTTACTTGCGATGGTGTTTTATTTTGAGAAATTTTGGTCGTATTTGATTTAGACTAATTCATTGTACATACTGATCATTCAGGCAAATAAAGATGAAAAATCTAGGTTGATTCAATAGGTACTATTGCTGCAGGAGTTTGATTTTGAAGTCAAGGACCATAAAGGTAAAGAGAATTAGGTTGCATTCCATCTATCTCTCCTAAAAGAGAAGTCAAGGCTCAAATTAGTGGATGAGCTTGAGATTTATGATACTTTTCCAGATGAGTGGGTCTTAGCATGATCACAAGACTCAATCCCCTAGTTTATAGATTTTTCCAATTATTTGTCTAGTGACTTTGTCCTAAAAGACTTGTCATTTTATTAGAGAAAGCTATTTATGTATGAGTTACACAAGTTTTTCTGGGATTAGACTTAATTATTTTGGGTTTGTGCAAATAGTATGATTTGGAGGTGTATTTTCAAAGTTAAGATGATGCACATTGATGATGCCTATCACTTATCTATAATTGGAGGTCACTGTGGTAGTACTCACGCAACCCATATGATCTTACAGTGTGGTTACTATTAGCCCACCATTTATAAATATGCACATGACTATGCTCATGCCTGTGACTAATTCTCGAGTTCAATGAAATATCAAACGGAAGCATGAGCTCCCTATGACACCTATTCTTGAGCTTGAGTTGTTTGATGTATGGGTAATTGATTTCATGGGCTTGTTTATGAGTTCTTATGGTATGAATATATATTGGTGGTAGTTGAATATGTTTCTAAATGGGTGGAAGTAGTTGTTCTTTCCAACAATGAGGGTCACAATGTTACTATATTTTCGATGAAAAACATATTTTCAAGATTTGGTACTCTACATTCTATCATTATTTATGCTGGGTCCCATTTTTATAATAGTCTATTTAAGGTCCTGCTTGAGAAATAAGGAGTGAAACATAAGGTAGCAACACCTTACCATCCAAAAAAAAGGGTAGGTTGAGGTCTCCAATGATGAGATCAAGTCTATTTTGGTGAAGATTGTGAATTGCAACTGTACTGATAGGTCAAGAAAGAAAGGCAATGCACTTTGGGCTTATCTTACATATTTTAAAACCCCCATAGGTTCATCTCCATATCATCTTGTGTACGTCAAGGCATGCCACTTGTCGGTGTAACTTGAGCATAAGGAACTATGGACATTGAAGAAGACAAATTTTGAGTGGAGTGATACGGTAAACCTAAGAATGAGTAAGATGAATAAGTTGGATGTATTCTAGCTCCATGCTTATGAGATTTTTTATTTATATGAAGAAGATGATGTTGTATCATGACAAAAATATTGAGAAAAGGGTATTCTAGGCAGATGATATGGTCTTGTTGTATAATTCAAGGCTTTGCTAGTTTCTTGGCATGTTGAAGTCTAGGTGGTATGGACTATTCATAGTGGTTAGAGTATTTCCTCATAGTGGAATTGAGCTGAAATGAGATGGCGAAGCCCCATTCATGGTGAGCGGGCACTGTGTTAAGCAATATATGGGGAATATGGAGGAGTTGAAGGCTTGTGATGATATAATCCTTGGAGAATTCTAGGTAGAAAGAGCAATTAAGTCGTTCCATAATATTAAATTATGTGCTTCATGGGAGGAAATCCATGGGGATGTTGGTGAAGTCTGAGTATCCAACATAGCCACATCATATCGTAATGTTAAATCAAGAACTGCTTGGGAGGAAACCCAATGTATTAGCATTCAGAGTGTTTTCTATTTTGTAGGTTAAAACCTGGAGAAACACTTAGAAACTGGTAAGAAATTGCAAAATTCAGACAAGTCCTGGTAAGTTGACTTATGACCTTACTTACGAGGGCCATAGGTCCAACCGATGACATGTAAGTGATGTCCTGGGTGTTAGAAAAATTGTAGGGATTTTTTGGGTCACTGAAGTTGTACTTATGAACCCACTTATTGAGGTAATAAGTATAATCTACGACCCCTAAGCGGGGGTCATAAAAATCAGAGGGAAATTAGATTATAGTACCTACTTATGGACCTACTTTTTGGGGCTGTAAGTGGTAGTTACAGGCTATAAGTGACCTTATAAGCGGGTCAAAAGATTTTAGGCCTAATTTTTAAATCTTGGTTGAGCCCATATAACCCGATCCGATCCTATCCCTTCCTTTTAAACCTAAATCGACCCCAATTACCCCCAATTCTTCAAAATTTAAAACTCTTACTCAATTTAAAACTCCTTACCTACCCTCTTAAACTAGAAAAGGAAAATTTCTCTTATAACCCCCTCATTTACATTTCAAAGTTCATCTAAGTATGGCTATTTTCACTTGTTCATCTTTTACTTCCAGATTTCTTAAATCTAGTTAATAATTCTTGGCTCCAAAAAAGTAAAAACATGTTGTTAATTATTTAAAATTGAATTTGTTTCATGATTCTAATTTGAGAAACCTGTGATCACATAATAAATAGATGTACAAGTTGATTAATGAGATATAAACATGAAGTATCTATGCAATACCTATGGAAATTAACTTGTTACATGCTGAAGTGTTCAAACATGGGCTTAAAATTGACATTATAACTGTGTAGGGATGAAATTTTTGAGAAAAAATTGACTCACTATCAGAGAGGAACTTATGAAGCTATTTATGGGCCTCATAAATACAAAACCTGATGCCCCAAAGTTTTAGGGCATTTTCTTATACTTACAAAGGTACTGCAACCCATATAAATGCTGCCTACAACTTGCAAGTAGGGGTTGTAGGTAGCCCCTACCTTAGATAGTTAATTTTTTTAAATATTCTATTTCATTCTTGTGTTTCAAGTAATAATAACTGTTTTTCATGCATGATGGCACCAAAAGTTGCATAAAAGAAGACAGTTCAGTCTAGGTTATGCATGAGTCTCCTGAATGGAGCAGATCCATTAAAGAGTATCACGTGAGCTTAGATAGAACACTATTAGCCCCATGACAAACTTGGGGTCAATCATAGAGATAGGATATAATTGCAGTAGTTGGGAACCCAACCCACACCATCACAGGCCCCATAGGCACCAAATATAGAGCTCCAACCTACACATCACTCTTTTTCTGGACTAGGATCTTGATGAAAAAATTGAGAAAGACACAACAGTACTCTCCCCAGTTTTAGAAGGGGGAGTATGAGTCAGATGCTAGTTAGGCGGAGTCAGGATTAGGTATAGGGTTTTGAGAGGAGGAAGATACAGCCATATCTCAGATTGAAAAGGGGTTAGAGGCTACATACAATTCTAAGAGTGAGTCTACATTGGGCTTAGTTGTACCCTAATTTAATAAGGGTGCTGATGCAGCACAGGTCCCACAAAAGATATCATCATCATCAACTCAAGGTATTAAGGCTGCTACTTATGCCATGTAGCCTACTGCTTCTGCACCTGTCACACCAAAGTTTGGTTCTACACATATCTTGGTCGTACCTATATCTGAGTTCCTATAAGATAGTGTGTAAAAGTGATGTAATAGTTTTATGAGAGAGATATATTCATCATAGAGTAGGGTCAACCATAATATAGTATAGTGGGAAGGTTAGGATAGAGTTTACAAGTTTAGTAGGAGCTCCAGATCTGCAAGCTTTTTTTAGAGATATCGGCTGGTGTGGGTGACCTAGATTTGAGGTTCATAAAACTCAATTGTAGTTTGATAGTTTTATGAATCCTAGGCATGCACTATATACAGGGTTACCTCATTCAAGGGTAGAGTAGTTGAGCATCCCTAACAGACCCACATTTTTGTCAGGGGATTAGAGTTAACATTTTTTAGGCTACTATCTATCGTTTGTTATTTGGGCAAGATTATATGGGGTCGGTAATGATAGTTGTGTTTAATTATCACATGAGGATTACACAGAGTAGGAGCAATATGAGGGGCTTAAATTATAGAGCACTTAGACTAGATTTGTCTAGATAGATAATGACACAAATCGCTGAGTTGGGCACTGATGCCCCATGGGTTTAGAGAAAGGAAGAAATTAAGAAGGCACCACTACACTTTGTACTGAAGTTTTTTTGGGTAGTGGTATGATGTAGTTGAGTCTGAAATTTATGGAAAATATACTTACGTAGGACAGAGTTGCTTTAATTGCCAGCCTAATTGTCGAATTTGATATGAGGGATTTGGTAAGGCTACCATCTTACCCTTTCCCTATTTGATTTAGTAGTTTTGTAATATGAGTAGAGTAACACCTTTTATTATGGTAGATCGGTGGATCGAGGTGACCCACATAGCAGACATTATCCTGATTAGTGATACGACAAACTCAGTCCTTATCCTAGAGCACAACTACCTTCTACTTTTCGTATGACCCATTATGAGTATCCCTTTATTTTGGCCGATCCTGTTGAGAGGTTGGATGTGACTATTGATTTGAGATGGGAAATTAGAGAGATGAGCCCATGACTACTGCAGGTGATGGGGACACGGGCACATCTTCATCAACCTTGGCATTTACTCTAATACCAGCCGAGTCTACTTTTTTGACCCTCGCCTAACAACTTCAGAGATTGTTAGAGTGATACATGAGTTTCTATAATAGATGAATGAGCAGTAGCAGGAGGTGATTGAGCACCTCACCCAGATAGAGACTCAATTAGCCATGTTATTTAGGTAGTTCTAGCAATAGGTTTGGTCCACACACCAATTGTCAGTCCTGCCTGATGAAATAGCTACATTATATTTAGAGGTTCAATTACTATTTGAGAGCCATATTTTGAATTTTTCTCTTGTTATTGCAGCTTTTACGTAACCTCTATCCCAAGATCGTACTATGGCATTTTAATTTTTATAGATGATGATATGGTCCTAATTGTTGGGGCCAAGAGAGGTCATGAGAAAGAGCTATAGGATTTAACTATGGACTATCATCAAGGCCTAAAAATGGTAGCTTAGGATTTGGTTATTTCAGCTTTGGTTAATAAGTGACGGCATGCTGAGATGGCATATAACTCCTTCTCTAGTCGCACACCACCACCACCTCCTCTAGTTGAGTCACGAGATGTCTTAGATGAGGGAGAGTCAAATTTGAATGCCTCAAGCATCCTAGCTATGTCTGTATTCCTTTCTTTCACATTATAGTTATGGACTAGGGATAGTCTATAGTCTTTAGTTAGGGGTAGGGTATACCAAAACCGAGGGTTTTTTTTTGCAATGGCTGGTTGTCCTAATGGAACTGATATGCTTAAGTTGTATTTATGTCATATTATGTGTTATATTTTTTTGTGTTTAATTATGAGAAAAATAAGAAACCTAAGGGTAGTTGATATGTTTTGTTTTCTCTTAAGTGTTTTGAAAAAATAATACCCTTCCAAAAATCTTTTGTTGAATTGTGTGTAGTAAATATCTATGTGACGAATGTGAATCTTGTGATGGCATTATCATTAGGGACAGAATAATCATAGTTTATCATTGCATGAACTGGATAATTATTAGTTGATGCGATGACCTTGTTCGATGTATGGTTGAGATACTTACCTAGTTTTCCTTGTGCATTTAATCCAGAACATGACTGGTCAGTCTTTTCTAAGTTGTAATAGTTGGTTAGGACATTATCTTAGGTCATTTTTGACCTAATCTACTTTTATCCTAAATAACCATCCTAATGAGAATAAGTATCTCTTGATCCTTTATTTGAGCCTACATTAACCTCGTTTCTTGTTTTTCACCTTTTCACCTTTTTAGTTGATTAAAATAAACCTATTTTGGTCCAGGTCCCTTTTTGTACATTGTACACCTTAACTCATGTAAATATCCTAAGTTGAGGGTGGCTATCATAGGGGTGTATACTTAACATTAGGTATGCATAAGGGTAATTAATGTAAAGTAAAAACAAAGTAAGTTTGGATGTGGTAGAGAAAAAATAAGAGAGAAAAGAAAAAAATTGAAAAAACATGAAAAAGAAAAGAAAAGAGAATAAATAAAAAGCAAAAAGGAAACCACATCTAATCTGAAAAAATTAAGAAAGGAGAAAAGGGGAGGAATAAAATTAGAATGGTTGAAAAGTGAAGCAAAGTGTAAGTGTTGTGTAAAGGAGGGTGAGTGATACAAGTACGACCACTGATATGGATACATATGAAAGTGTAATGAATCAGAGACATAGAGTGTGTGAGTGAAGGACTTAAAATACACCAAACCGAATGTAATCTCACACTTTAAGGGTAAAGAGGAGCCTTGGAACACAACAAGGCAGCCCCTAAAATACACTTGAAGGGTGCCTAGCTCTTACATGGCATTTTGGACATTTTAGCTTCTAGTTTATAATAGCTATAAATAGAACCTCTTAGGGTTTCATTAGTTAGTTTTTTCATGATGTTTTAAGTCATAAGATACTTTGAAACACAATTCCTCTCTTCCTTTTAGAGAAAACCTGAAATTAGGTGAACACCAAGTATGGATTCACTTGTGTAGTTTGTTCATGGCTTAGAACGTGGGGTGCTTGAAGGATAGAGGTCCCTATTGTGTACCAAAAGAGTGTATGTGTTTATATTACATGTTCTTTGGGTTTTGATGTTTAATAAATATCTCAGTTCTTAGTGTTTGTAGTAGTTTATGTCACACTACTATCTTTCCATTTCTTGTATCTTGTGTAGTTGTTGAGTTCTTGTTATTGTAAGATGTTTGTTTTTGTTATTGATCTTATCATAGTTTTGAATATCTTCTTGTATTCATCACGTTTTGGTTTCAAATACACCTTTATATCACGTTCTTCTTGTTGTTGTAGTGAATCCGAGAGTGATTATCAAATAGGTCCTTGAGTACTTGAACTTGTGGACTGATTTGGTGTGTGTTTTGTATTTCCTTGGTCCTTCTTGTATCATTTGGTATCATAGCATGGATAGATCTTGTTCCTACAAGATCAATCAAAAAAAAGTTGTTAGAAAACTGAAAAATCAAAAAGTAGCAAATCTGTCCGTGTTTGTGTTCATGGCCAAAATTGTTGTCTTTTGTTATCCTTGGCCGAGCTTTGTTCTTGAATCTAGTTCTAGGAGTCTTTTACTTTTCTTGTGTGTTTTTAGTTTTAGTTTTTCTCTTCACTAACATTTTGAGTCTATCTTAGTTTGAACCTTGTTGTGATATTGTTGTTGTGAACATTATTGTGGCCGTGTGTTGTTGTTCTTGTTGTTGTGGATTTGAAGTTGGCCATGAGTATTGTTGTTGGATTTTGTTATTGATGTTTGGTTGTTGAATACTTGACCTTGGACATATGTTATTGATGGTTAGGGGTCCAATGTGCAACTAGAACTCCAAAACAATTCAAAGGAGGTGTTCTTGGTATTCTTACCATCTTCATGTTGTGTTGAAGAAGATACTTCAAAAAAGGGTTGTTTGATCCAAAATTCAAGAGAAAGGAGTGGTCTTTATTTTTCTTGGAAACATTTCCAATACAACACAAAAGAAGAAGGAAAACAAAAAAGGCTCCCAAAAGTCTTGTTACTAAAAGAGAGTAAAGGCACTTTTCAAGATTGTCCCTAAAAGGAAAGGAGACAAGACTTCCAAAAAGGTTGTCTTCCCAAAAGAGTGAAAGAGAGTCAAACCTTCTTTAAAAGGGCTCCAAAGTCTTATTTGTTTTCCACCATAGCCGAAATTCCACTCATCCAAAATTGAAGATTGATCAGTATAACTTTGAGGCAAGAAATTTTCTAAAGTTCAACAACTCCCAACGGCCAATCCAAGGCTGCCACATGGTTACCACATCACTACTCTCCAAAATGACCTAAGGCTCAAATTTCAGATTTCTCAGTTTCATTTTATTGTTTCCTAGTTTCTTTTGTTTGTTCGAACACTAATTGACAACCTAGTAATCTCCAAGATTGTAACTTAGTTCTTGAATCCGTTATTTGTGTCTATATTCCTTGTGTACTTTTTCTTTTTTGTAAATTCATTGTATCTTGTTGGTTTAAGTTCTAAATGAATTTTCTTTAAGTCAACTCAAAGGAAAATCTATTCCGAACCAAGGTGGACTCATCCCTTAATCACTCACAAAGTACAAGCCAATTTTCAACACTTGTGAAACCAAGTGTGAGATGATAAAGGCATGAGAGAGAGTGTGGAGAGAAGTTTGTGAACTAAATATTTTTTTTTTGTAAGTTTGTTTTGTTCTTTTATGTATAATTGCAATGGAACCTGTGGTTTCAACCTCCCCAACCTTGGACAATGATGTAACAAGTGCTATTTTGGCCCACTTTGACACTATTTCACGATACTTGGCTATGGCAAATGAAAGGTTGGATCGTATGGTGAGTCAAAGGGAGCACGTAGGTTTCCCAGACACATGTTAAGATTACATTCGTAGCTCATGTGAGCTACAAGGTAAAAACACAATTCCCTATACTCCTATGAACTTAGAATGCCGTGATGTGGCTATTACTGTCCAAAAGGGTATAGTTGTGGTTTTACCTCTTAGAGAGGAGATTGAAACATCTTTAAATTTCGATAGTGAACTTATAGAGAGTGAGATTGCTCTCCCAAAATCTTCCCATGGAGTAGAACCATCTCTCTTTAGGTACAATGTCTTGTTTGAAGATAGTTTAATCCTACCAAACAAACCTAGTAGTGCAAGTGATGTTGACGACATAGCTTTCCTTGGAAGCTATAGCCTATATGCCAACCCACTATAGTGTGACAGCATTCCTCTGAAAGATGGAAATTTTTCTTGAAAAATGAGACTACTCTCACGGGCAAGGAATGTGTAGTCTTGGAAATGATTTCTTTTTCTTCTTCTTTGTGTGGCTTTCCCGAGGACACCATAGTAGAAGTAGACATGAGTTCCTCCTTTCTTTACTCTCTCTTTGCTTGTGATTATATATATGCCAATATAGAGAGTAGGCTGTGTAGTTATGGTAAAGACTACGGGAAATGGGAGTGTTATCTGGACTAGTGTCTATGGCTCCTCTTCCCATTTGATCCCAGGTCAATCTTAGGGTGGGGAGGATTTTCTCTAGGCTTAAGTGTGCTTCTTTTTTATTCTTATCATAGCCAATTCCATGGTGAATTTGTCGATGGCTTCATAATTTTTAACACTAAGGACTCTTGTTTGTATGTAAAATATGAACCGCCTTGGCATGTCAAGACTTGCTGTTAGACGAGACTTGAACTCAAAAGGTCCTTGGTTTTTTTTTTTTTTATGGTGTGGACTATTTTGAGTGTTTTGGGTGCATATTATTGTTGTTTATTTTTGCTAACCCTAACCCTCATACCATGAGGAAGTGTGCTTGTTTGTCTCTCTTTGATTTTGCGAGGGACAGATTCGAGGTCGAATCCTTTTTAAGAAGGGGAGGATGAAACAAGTACGACCATAGAGATGGACGTATGTGAGAGTGTAATGAACCGAGACATTGAGTATGTGAGTAAAGGACTTAAAATAACCCAAAATGACCCTAATTTCACACTTAAAGGGTAAAGAGGAGCCTTGGAACACAACAAGGCAGCCCCTAAAATACACTTGAAGGGCGCCTAGCTGTTACATGGCATTTTAGCTTCTATTTTGTAATAGCTATAAATAGAACCTCTTATGGTTTCATTATTTAGTTTTTTATTGATGTTGTAAGTTAGAAGACACTTTGAAATACAACTCCTCTCTTCCATTTAGAGGCAACCTAAAATTAGGTGAACACCAAGTGTGGATTCACTTGTGTTGATTGTTTTTGGCTTAGAACGTGGGGTGCTTTAAGGATCGAGGTCCCTCTTGTGTCCACAAAGAGTGTATGTGTTTCTATTACATATTCTTTGGGTCTTCATGTTTAATATACATCTTAGTTCTTAGTGCTTGTAGTAGTTTATGTCGTCACACTACTATCTTTCCATTTCTTGTAATCTTATATAGTTTTTGTGTTCTTTTTATTATAAGCCATCTGTTTTTGTTATTGATCTTATCATATTGTTTCCTATATTCTTGTGTTCATCACATTTTGGTGTCTGTTTTGGTGTCAAATACACCTTTATATCTCGTTCTTCTTGTTGTTGTAGTGAATCCAAGAGTGGTCATCAAATAGGTCCTTGAGTTCTTGAACTTATGGACTGATTTTGGTGTGTGTTTTGTATTTCCTTGGTCCTTCTTGTATCAATGAGTCACTATATCCCATGTATACAATACCTAACCCTAAGCTTTTATTACAAGTCGAGTAAAGTCCTATAGTGATTCTAGTCAAACTATCCAAAAAACTAAGGTATAAAAAATAAGGACAAGCGTATGGTATTCTATGTATGTTGATTGGAACTTCATTTGTAAGTGTGAGTGTCTTGACATAGTCCTTTGCATTGACATGCATGATGATGTACTAAGAGTTGGGACTTTTTTTTTTGTGAGGGTACATGGGTTGTGTTGTTAACTTCTTATTTGTTCGTATAGTTTATATTACACATTTTCTTAGTTATTTGTTGTTAATTAATGCCATTTCTTGATTTGCTTATGTCATATTATTGTTCTATATATATCCACACAACGGTTTTGAAAAGTTGGAAGTAGGATAGATTAAGAATTTTTTAGTGAAATTTGGTAGTGTCATATGTGGCTTAGGTTTATCTTAATTTTAGCATTGTGGTGTCTTTTCTATGTGTTAGTTTCCCGAGGACATGCAAACGTTCTAAGTTGAGGGTGTTGATATGCCATGGTTTTATGGAACTTTCGATGGTTAAAGCTAGAAATTATGAAAGTACTTAGGTCCTTTTTGTTAGATATGATGTGTTGTTCTATTTGTATTGCAAGAAAATAGGTTTTAGGGAAAAAGTGGAGAAAAAGAGATGAAGCGTACCTTGGAAAGCCACTTATAGACCCACTTATGGGATGTAAGTGGTACTTACAGCCATCATTAGTGGTCTCGTAAGTGTTAGTCAGAAGTTCTAAAGATCTAAAGTTTGTTCTGAGAGTTATGAAGGCCATATTCAGTGCGTAAATTGAACTTATGACCCTCGTAGGTTCCCCCATAGCTGGATAAATTGAAGCTGGAATTTACCTCTGAGACCTAGGAACCTACCTAAGGTTTGTAGGTAGTATATATAGCCAGTAAGTGGGTAGATGCCGACTTAGTCTTTTTATTTTTCTTTGGTTAGGATATTTTAGTGTTCTGATGTATCCTATAAATACCCTATTGATGTTTTGTTATTAATTTACACACTCTTTATACTTAAATAATATATTTTATTTTGAGATAAACTTTTGATCTTGGAATCCTTGTTCTTGGTTCTTACGATTTGAGTTTAATTTAAGATTCTTATTTTCATTCTTAATTTATTATAAAATTATTTATGTGCTTTTTATTAGGAATTCTATGGGTGTTCTTGCAAACATGAGTGTCTAAACCTACTAACTAGGGTTGTGGGATGGAATAACGAAGTAGAAGAAGTGTAAAGTCTTTCTTGATTGATGTTCTTGGATTATTATGATCTTTTAAAGAAGATCACAGTTGTAATTTGAATCTATCAACATTCATTCTACTAACTTCAAACCTAAAAGGAGATCATTAATTTAGAATCTAGAACAAGGGTTGGTAATACGATACTCTGAGACTCAAAAGGAGATGAGTGAAATTCACCAATGCTGTTCAAAAGATGGTTGGTGATACATAACTTGTTGGATTCTGCATGCAAGACATCAAGAAGTTTAACTAGCATGATAAGTTTGTAGAGTTAGGAAGTGAGAGGGAACACAATCCTAGTATTCGTCTCATATGGATTTCAACCTAAAGTGATCAATATTTGTTACTACTGTTACTATTCTTGCAAAATCCCCCCATTTACTTTCTACACTTTCCGGCTACTACAACAAGTTTGTTACAGAGATTTGTCCTATTCTCTATAGGTTCGACCCTAACCTTTGTTGGGTTTTTTATTTGACAGCAACCACGTTACACTTTCTTGGAGGTGTAATTTTGGGCTACATCAATTTATTTTCCAATGATTAAGACTAGGGTTACTTTGATATCTTTCAAGCATTCCTACTACAAAGGAAATATCAAGTCTAGCACAGACCTATGCATACATAGGACTCCCAACAAATGAAGCATATTAAATGGCTTTCATTTTCTCTTGTTCCAATGTATTTTGTAGGCATTGATTCTATGATAATTGGTCACCTTAATGATAGGTGCTTCTATATGTGAATAGTTTTTCAATTTGTAGTTTCCTAAATTGTTTCAATGAAGGTTCTGTAAGATAGTCAAAGCAATCATTGAGATATATCTCTGTGAATTCTATGCCAATGACATTTGAGGCTTCAACCATATCCTCTATTTCCAAATTCTAGATAAGAGACTATTTCATCCCATGCAACAACCCCAAATTATTACTAGAAATTACAATGTCATCCACATATAGAACTAGGAAAATATACATACTCGCACTTATCTTAAGGTATATTCATTGATCAATGATGTACTCTGTAAATTCGAACGAAGAAACAAGATTATGAAATTTAATGTACCATTAGCGAAACACCTCTTTTTAGTCCCTATATAGATTTATTCAACTTTTATACATGGTTACTTTCATCCTTATCTCTAAATTCTTTAGCCTGACGCTTGTATAGGTTTTCTTCAAGATCTCTATTTGGAAAATCCATTTTCACACCCATCTGATGTAGCTCTAAATCAAAATGAACTACTAATTCCATAATTGTTCTTAATAAATCCCTTTATGATATAGGAGAAAGGTTTCATGAAAATCAATACCTTCCTTTTGAGTGAAACCCCTGGATACAAGTCTAGCTTTATATCGTTCAACATTACCGGATGTGTCACTTTTGATTTTATAAACCCATTTAGATCCCATAGTAGAGACTTCTTTCGGTAATTCAACAAGATTTCATACTTTATTTTAATCCATATATTTCCTCTCTTCTCTCATGGTATCATACCAAAGTGTGGAGTTTTATTTAACCCTATTTAAAGTATACAAAGAAACTTTTAAGGCTTCACTCAATAAGGATAAAGATAAAATTGAATATTCAACTTGTAAAAAAGGTGAATTTCATCCTTATCACTAAATTCTTCAGCTTGATGCATGCATACGTCTTTTTCAAAATATCCATTCAGAAAAGGCAATTTCACATCCATATGATGTAGCTCTAAATAAAAATGAACTACTAATTTCAAGATTATTATTAATAAATCCTTTCATAATAGAGGAGAGAAGGTTTTATGATAATCAATACCTTCCTTTTAAGTGAAACCCTTGGCTATAAGTCTAGCTTTATATCATTCAATATTACTGGATAAGTCACTTTTGATTTATTAAACCATTTAGATCCTATAGTAGAGACTTCTTTTGGTAATTTAATGAGAGTCCAAAATTTATTTTAAGCAGTAGATTTCATCTCTTCTTTCATGGCATCATACCAAAGTGTTAAGTTTTCTTTAACTCATGACTTGTGAAATAGAACTTGGATCATCTTTTAGTCCAATATACAACATAGTAACTAGAAAATGCTGGTCTACAAACTCTTGAGGAGTTTTTTACTCTCACTTATTCTGGTGTTCCTTCAACCATAGGTTAAGGTAAAGAAAGTTGTTCTTCATGTGTCTCATCAAGTGGTGTGGCCTTGAACTTGTTGCGCTTCAGGTAATTCATGAGAACTTAACTGACTCACTTTCAAGTTTTCTATATATAAAGGTTGCATAAGCGGTTCCCTAATCTCTTTTAGCCCGACCACTTGAGTTGAACCACTTCTACTTACTTTATGTTCCTTAAGAAATTTAGCATTTCTCACCTCAATAATTTTAGGAGAATGAGAAGGGCAATAAAATATGAATCCTTTACTTCAGTTGGACATCCCCAAACATGTAGGTGTCTTGAACTAGGTTCCATTCTTTAAATAATTCAAAAGGTTTCTAGAGACAACCATGGATGGAACCCTATTTAAAGTATAAAAAGAATCTTTTAAGTCTTTACTACATAAGGATAAAGATAAACTTGATATGCTAATCATGCTTCTTACCATGTCCATTAATGTTTGGGTTTTTCCTTTTTGCCACATTATTTTGTTGTGGTGTTCCTAGCATAGTATTTGTGCAATTATACTTTGTTTTTAAAGGAACTGAATAAATGGACCTTTAACTTGTCCTTTTTTGTGTACTCAATAATGAACCTTTAACTCGTCTTTTTTTGTGTACCTACCATATTATTCTCCATCCCAACCAAACCTTACAATTTTGACCTAAGCTCCAAATTGTTTCTCTAATTTCTGTTTTAAAAAGATTAGAAGAATAAAATGCTTTTGATTTATTATATAAAAGAAAGAGATACATATATCTTGAGAAGTCAGCAATAAACAAGATAAAATATCTATCACCACTCAAGAAAGGGATAGGAAAAGATCCACAACTATCTGCATGTATGATCTCAAGCAATTGAGAATTTCTTTTGGTATATTTAGTGGATTTGTTGGCTTACTTACCTTTTATGCAGTCCACACAAGTGCCAAAGTCAAAAAAATCAAGAGATCCAATAACTCTAGGATAAACTAAACTTTTGATTCTGTAAATAGAGATATGTCCAAATCTCTTGTGCCAAAGACTTGATGGGTTCTCATTGACAATACATCACTTAGCGCCAGTTTCTGTACCAATCAGAGTGATGACACTACATTTAGTTGTGGGTGCTAGCTCAAATTTAAATAACTTTGCATACAAAATTTCCAAAGCCAATAACTTTATTGCCTTTCAAAAGTTTCATTGTAGACAAATGAAAATTGAAATAATAACCAACAATTGATAGTCTATAAAGATAAATTAAATTCTTATAATACGATGGAACATAAAAAGTATTTTCTAAATCTAATTAAAAAAGTCATCTTTTAAAACGAGCCTATAAATGACCATGCCTCTCATAGGTGATGCCATCCTATTTCTAGAATGAATATATTGTTCTTTCCATTGACTTCCTTAGAGTTAGAAAACCTTGTGTGGCTTTGGCAATTTGAGTTGTGGAAGTATAATTGATCCACCATGTATTATCAAAAACATCAATGAAATTAGATTCATAAAATACAAAGGTAAAATTATCTTTCTTCTGGAGATATTTCTTGTACTATAGGCAATCTTTCTTCCAATGTCCCTTCTTTCTGCAGAAATGAGAAGTATCTTTGTCAAGAATGCCTTCTTATTCATAAAAACACTTTTTCCTTTTATTGTACATTTTTTATCATAAGTGACATGACCCAAACCAGGGCCTTATCGTGTTGGGTTCCTCAAGTCCAATCGGGACCAGAGACCAGCCCCAATACCCAACCATAACCACCCTACAACCTATGTCGGATGAATTTTAAACCTATAAAAAGATAGAACAATAATAAATCAAAGACAATAATTAAAGTCTATAACCAAAATCCAAAAACCTCAATCAAACATCCAACCGATGTCAACCCTAATGCCAATATCAATACAAAGGCTAACAACAATTACGACACCACCCATGCCCATAGTAGTTCCACAAAGCCTTTAACCAAAAACAAAGAACATCTGGTCAGGACATTCCCCCAACCATAGCCAAAACCAAAGTCCAAGAAACAAAATCAATATAAAGCAGTCCATATCAAGAAATGGACTCTTTCGCAGTATGAAAGCTCATCACTTTAGTTTGACTCGAAGATGTTCCCGAATCCAAGTCACTGAGCAGAAGGAGTAGTATGGCTGGTTCCTGTATCGCATGGGGATACAGTGCCAAAAGATGGTTAGCAGAATAAACGCTAGCAAGTACTCAGGAATAAGTATAAGATAATTCCATTATTCAAAATAAAAGTAAATAACCATATGAAATTACATACATACATATAGATATATACCATGCCAGGAAAAGGAATCGGGTTTGTATGCACTTAAAATCTTCAATTGGGATGTGTAGATTTCCCATTCTAAGTCCACCCATGGGCCATATGGGTTTATCCCCTATTACTGAAAGGGCCTCGGTGCGTGTTAGCTGCATGAACCTGAGAAAATCCTGATATGAGTAGTACATCTCCAAAAATATAAGTGTGACATCATGCACAAGATCAGCAAGACCAGTTTTGGTCCCCTTGGGACCTCCACCTTCCATGGCTTTGCAAACACAACCCTCTTTAAGATCATATTAAAACCATTTACACATAACCAACCATTACCAAGGAGTCTTTTTAAATAGCCATTAACCATTGGTATCGTCATACAAAAATTAGAACTTGAAACTCTATCCATTTATACCATACCAAACCATTAAACCAATTTGACTCCAAAGTTTCCAATTTAAACCAAGACCATGGCCACCAAGGTATTTCCAATACATTTAAAACCAAACAAAACCATTTAGGTTCCATTACCATATTATGCAATGCAAAGATTTCAAGAATAGTAAAACTATGTGGCAAAATCATTCTCATTGGCATTTTAACAAATATGTTGAGGTTATATGGTTTCCAAAACCAAATACTAAGTATCAATTGACCATTCCAATGTAACCACATGTTCAAACCATAATTACAATATGAAAAACCATAAAAAAAACATAGGAAAACATTATCCAACAATTAACAACCAAAACCCCTAACACATATTCCAAAACCAAAAAATACGACTATAATACCATGTAAAAAACCCCTTCATTAAAACATGTTATTAGTTGAAAATACCATTCATTAAAACATGATATTGGTTGAACTAAAAATGAGGGAGGAGTAACATGTCTTAGACACAAAGGAAGACGGAGAGACACCACCCTTGAAAGCATTAATTTATTTCTTTGAAGAAACCCTAGCCTTTTATTGATCGGGGAGCTTGAGAGAGATCTGAGAGAGCTTAGAGAGTGTTTGATTAAAAATAATAGGTTAATGAAGTACCAAAAGGTGTTTTATGTCATGTGGTTAAAAGAAGTTAAGAGAGAAAATATCCAGAATACCCCCAACTTAAACTATTAAAATCTCACAGGTGGGTACGAGTTGACCCTCCAATGTATCACCATATCATACGACTGGTACCATCCAGTCATACCAAGAATAAAAAGTTGGACACCATATTCTGTCCCATATATGACTCACTTTCCCAACTCATGACCAGACCATACGACTCGTATGGTCTATTCGTACCCAATACAGAATATAAAATGGTTGACACTGGACAACATATGACTAGACTATACCACTCGTACCCTATTATCATAATTCTTAGTGAACCACTTGTACTCAGAGCCAAGTAAAGTCACTATGTTTTAGATTAAGTAAAGGTCCAGACCAATGACCCATTGCCAAACCATACAACCCGTACCTACCAAGTCATAAATACTACAGAAACCTAAGCACTAAATACTGGACACCTTACTAGTCTCGTACCCATATCATACGACTAGTATGGTGAGTCGTATGAAGATCAGAAAGCTCAAAACTCTAGAAATTTTCAAGGACCAGAACCCAAGGTGTTTCAATTCTCAGTACAAGCATGATTTATGCGTCAACACCTCTACTCTGACCTTTAATAAAGTTATAAAGCAAAGATGCAAGTAAATTAATCTTTCCTTTAACTAAGTTAGAAAACAAAGATGTTATGAAGAACACATACCTTCTGCATGAATTTCCAGAGAAAAATACAGTAACGGATACTTGGACTTCTAGTCCTCTTTAGCTTCCCAAGTAGCCTCTTCAACTTTGTGAATACTCTATAGAACCTTTATTGAGGACACGTAGTTGGTCCGCAATCGATGAACCTACTGATATAAGATCTCAACCATAATTTACTCATAAGATAAATAATCTGAAATACCAATATCCTTGATAGGCATAATTTTAGATGAATCACCCATACACTTCCTCAACATAAAAACATGGAACACCAAGTGAATATAGCTCAAACTAGAAAAAAACTCCAACTCATACGCAATATTACCAAACCTTCTCAAAATCAAGTATGGAACAATATACCAGGGACTATGCTTTCTCTTCTTCCCAAATTGCATCACTCCCTTCATGGGAAACTACTTCAAAAACACTTTATCCCCAACCTTATACTCTAAATTCCTTTGCCTCACATCCGCATAGCACTTTTAGAGACTTTGGCATCCTTAATCCTATCCCAAATTACCTTTACCTTCTCCATGGCTTGGTAAAACAAATCCAAGCCAAACATATCTACCTAACCAACCTCGGACCACCCAGTAAGAGACCTACACTTTCTATAATACAAAACTTTAAATGGAGCCATCGCAATTCTAGAGTGGTAGCTATTATTGTAAGCAAACTCTACAAGAGGAAAATGCTCAACCCAACTACGACCATAGTCAATCATGTAAGCACGAAGCAAATCCTCCAATGTCTAAATAGTTTTTTTTTGCTTTCCCATTCGACTGTGGGTGAAAAAATAGTACTAAGAGTCACCTTGGTCCCCATAACTTTCTAAAATAACCGCCAAAAGTAAGATGAAAACTGCGTACCACGATCCAAGAAGATAGAAACAGGTACCCCATGCAACTTCACAATCTCATGGAGATATAACCTTGCATAATCCTCAGTCGAGAAGTTAGTCCTCACTGGCAAAAAATGATCAAACTTTCTCATCTAATCCAGGATGACTCAAACTGAATCAAACTAATATCGAGACCGAGGAAGATAGATAATAAAATCCATATTGATCACTTCCTAGTTTCACACTGGAAACTCAATTTCTTAAGATAATTCTTCGAGCCTCATGTGCTCAACTTTCAATTGTTGAAACACCATGCACTTAGCCACAAAATTAGCCACATCCCACTTCTTATTATTATACCAATACATCTTCTTAAGGCCATGATATATCTTTGTCAAGACAGGATGAATAGCACAGCACAACTCATGGACCTCAGCCAAAATTCTCTTTGATAAACCACCTATATCAGGAACACAATATCTCTTCATACCACAAGGTACCATCACCACTAATCTAGAAGGCCATCACCTTTTGTCCACCTACTTTACCCTTGATCCTCATCAAGATAGGATATAATACTTGCTTCTCTTTTATCTCAGCACCAAGATACGACTGCATGATATACCCAAATTGCAGCTCTCTTATAAAAGAGTAAGCAGTCGTTGTCAAATATATAACCCAACTAGGTTAGGGTCAAATCCCACAGGGAATACTCTGTTCACTAAGTATTGTGGTTGTTACTAGACTATTGATCAAAGGATCCAGATTAAAGGGGGGTTTCGGTTTTCAAGTATCTTATTATTCGTAATAGAAAGTATTCTAGACAGTGATTCTTATTGCAACTAGTAATTCAATGAGGATAGGAAAACTAGAGTTATGGTTACCAAGATGTTTAAGCAGCTAGGGTTGTGAATTATTTTGAATTTCCAATTAATCACTTCAATTGCAAGAGTTATAGAATCTTATAATTTGCCCATTTGTTTCTCAACCTAAATGAGTAGATTATCCTTCAATTGTCTCAAACTTAAAGAATACGTTAAAATATTCACTTATTCTATCATATGGGTTAATCTCGTTAAGGCATCAACCCTAAACCCAAAGGTTAAAGCCTTTAGATACCATGCAAACTGCTTTTTCCCTAACAAACATTTTTTTATCCGAACAAGTGATGTTCTTGGGCTCACCCTTCAAGCTTGCAACCAAGAAAGGTCATTATTGTGAAGAAGGGTTTATAAAACTTTAGTTAATCATAGAAATCAAATGTTTTCACAACCCTAATCAGCTTTTCACATCAAGGCTCCCATAACCCTAGTTATGGGAGCTTAGCCACACATTTCCATAGAAGATGAAGACAAAGTCATTATGTTTCGCATAAATAAATTTAGAAATTACTTACAAAGACCATAAGCTTTGTTCTTGAATCTTCAAAAGAGAATAAGCATACAAATGTTTAGATCTATAATTCTAGCTTGAATCTCTGAGAATACTACATACAATAATATTTAGAGTTGGAAATTATGGTAAAAGATGCCTAAATAAAACCTAAACTAGGTATTTATATATTCCCAGGTGCAGAGGATTTAAAATTCAAACTTCAGAAAAAACACGTCCAAGTTGATGGTCTAACTGATGGCCCGTCGTAAGCCTAATGGTTCATTGCTTGGGCCATCAATGGATGTTCCAGGATGTTGGGTTTTGTTAAGGGCTGACGATCAAGTTGGCAGGCCATCGCTGGACTGACTATCTGTCGCATAGACCGTCGCTGGGTCTTCCGGAATTCTGAGTTTTGTTTAAGCCTGATGGCCAAATTGGTGGTTCGTAGAAGGGTTGATGGTCCACCACTTGGACCATCACATGAGTTCTTTACTTAGAGCATTTTGTTTAGCTCGGACGGTTACCCTGGCGATCCATCGCATGGATGACAGTCCGCCAGTTTGACCGTCAGTGGCCTTTTTCTGCTATTTTTTTTAAGTTTTCTACTTCAGCTAACTCTCTATCCTGAAACACTAAAATCTAGTATTAAATACAACATCAGTTGTTTGAAAACATACAATTATCCCTTGACAAAGATGTAAAATGTTCCATCAAAAGATGGAACATCAACACCCTTAACTTAAGATAGTTGCTTGTCCTCAAGCAACTCAACACCAAATTGCATACATGAATAAACAATGATAGGCAATCAACTATTGAAGTAAACTTCACATAACTATTCACCTGTCATCTCTCTCATATGGTCTCAACACATCAGGATATACAACTAGCATTGATTTAATATTTAGTACACACATGTAATCATGAACATCATATCCTACAAAAACTAGTAAAACTAGGTGTAACTTAAGTTGCCGTCACAGCCAATGAAGTCCACCACTCATCATATCTTGTGGAAACAATCAAGACTCTTACACTTAACAAAGAAGTTGCAAACATAGTCTACATACCCATAGGCTTGACTATATCATCTAACACCTCCTTATGATTGATTCAACAAGATCAAACAGGTCTTTTCAGGCTTGTAATGAGGCTTCGAGGTTAGGTGAGGATAATTTTTCGAAAAAAATGACTCACTTTCAGACTTTAACTCTCTTTGCCCTTGAATTCTACTCACCAAGGCTATTGCTTTACCAGCTCTCTTATAATTCTAACATTCATTTTCATTTCACCATAACACCTTTTTTTTTCAGAAAGCATTAGCTACCCTCAACTTATATTGATGCAGTCAGTCAAGGTGCATAATATCTTGAATAGATCAGGGCCAAATGCTTTTAAACTAAGCTCTAAACCAACTTTCCCTTAGCCGGCTAACATCTTGACAATAGCCACCCTCAACTTTGGTGTTTTGCCTAAGTTAAGGTATACAATGTCCAATATCAGACTAAGGCCAAATTTAGGTGCTAACAACCTAAAAAGAGTTAATTAGAGTTATTGGTGCTGAAGAAAAGTTATACAAGCTCAAAAAGGGTTCAAAATGGAAAATCTCTTTGGTGGGGTTAATTATTTTTGCTAAGTAGATTGAATATATAAGAAGGCCTACTATCCTATCGTATAGAATCAACCATAAGACAACATCAATAAACTTGGCAAGTTTTTGGTATTACACTATGCAAGAACTAACACAAATGCTCACACACAGAGGCAACTGAGTCAAACTCATTTCACTGCTCCTAGGATTTCCATCACATGATTGTGTATATCTTATATGTTAGTGCCAATTACAGAGTCACTAAAGTTTGCTCACATATGATAAATGAAAGGATTAAATGATCATATCAACAAGTTCATAGACTTATGCTACATCATTCATAATTCATATACACAACAAGATGCTAAAATAAAAGATATTTCCATAAATAAACATTAACAAATAGATATTTACATCATAACCTAAGAAAAGAAAATGCAATCTTATACATACCGGTTCTACTAGATAGGACAAGGGAGTAAAATAACATCAATAATAAAAACCTCTGTGGTAAAAGTACACCCACCCCCATAAAGAATAAATGCTTTATCCTAAATGCACTGAATTAAAGTATAGTGTAGGGTAATACTTATAATGCCTCTTATTTATCTAAGGTATCTGTGAAATATGGTGAGGCTCTAGCATCCTCACCTATTGCAACGTTGAACCCTATGGTGTTAAGGGTACTCATAATCTCATCCTCTAAAATTGAAGGTGTCACATCCCAAGATGGGTTTGAACCATGCCCCCTTGCTGGGGCAGAACTTGTAGACACTCCTATAGCTTTATCTGCTACCTTCTTCTATCTTCTCTCTTTATCTCACCTCAATATTTTTTAGACTTTCCTCATATCACACTTTTCTCTCTTCAAGTGTTATTGCTTCTGTCTTACTTCTTCTTGCAGCTTTCCTTTTGGCACTTTCATCTACTTTCTTCTTACCTTTGTCTTTCAGTGGCTTTCCCATCAAATAAAAAATTCCTTCCTCATTATCACTCATCACCAGGGCTGGGTCAAAAATGGGCTACTGGGACTATCTGCTTTTCAATTTTACTATGTTAGCCTGTGCCTATTTAAACTCCACCATGCTCTTGGCAAGATCTGGAATGGATATTTCATCCAATCTCTTGTTAATAATTTCTTACATGTGATTCATTCTCAGTTGAATGTCTTAGAATGGACGGATTACTTATGCCATAATTTGATCAACAAAAGTCTTGAATTGTGAAGCCCATGTGTCCAGTTATTTCTAAAATTTCTTCTGCAACTTCACCGACTTGGCAAAATTCTCCTGTGTCAACCTGTATTCTTCATAATCTACCTCACCCATTGGTAGCATAGACCCTGACCCTGCAAATGTACTTACCCAGCTCCCTGACCCTACACATTGCTAAGTCATCCTTTTCTGCCAACACCAAATAATTAGCAAAGAACTCCCTTACCCAATTCGGCTAATATGATCCAGGAGGCTTGCTCATCAAGGCTAATTCATACTCATTGAAATGATGCACTATCTTAGGATATTAATGCAACTCCGTTGTCACTATCTGGTACTACTCAACGAATGGCCTTTTAATTGCCTTGCTTGATGTCAGCTCCAATCCATCAAGGAATTTATCCTTTGATCCCTCGATCTTCCACTTAAGTGCTTCCCTCATTTTAGGGTCCTTGCTCTTAATTATATTTTCTTCCTCAATATTCATTTCAATAGGGCCAGTTTCTGCCTCTACGGGGTTGGGTTTAGATGTATTGACCCCTTCCTCATCTGGGCTCGAACTGGTACTGCTAGTATTGCCCTCACTCTCCTCTTCAGACTGGGAGAGTATTGGAATTACCATGTCTCTTTGTTGGGTGTTGAAGGCAGCTGCCTTCTAACTTTTGGTTGGCTTATTTCTTTCCTGTGCTCTCCACCTACCTCTAGTCAAAGGGAGTTTGTGTGACATAATGCCTAAAAATACGATAAGGAATTAGTTTACAGACCAAAATAGACTAAAAATAGTAAGAATGTGGCTTGACAGTCATCCTAATGGCTCGTTGATGTTGCGACGTTCTGTTGGACTGACCGTCAGTCTTAACCAGTAAGTGCTGATTTTTCAAAATCTTGCAATGGCTGAAATGGCGGTCCATGAGGTGACTGATGGTCCGCCAAGGGGTCTATCGCAGCTTATCCAGTGAGTAACATTCTTGAGAATTTTGTAACGGTCCACCTAACGGTCCGTCGCAAGACCGATGGTCCGCCAAGGTGACCGTCACAACCCCTTTTTCTGTTTCAAATTTCACTTCGACATTTTGTCGAACACTTGGTGTACAATATCAATTTTTTAGCATAGTAATTACACCAATTTCATATTTAAGAGAAACCTTTTCTACTTCAAACACATGGGTTACTCAAATTTCACCCAGAACAGAGTATATTAGAGTTTAACAATCAAAAACATCATTAACAAAGCAAAAGAAGAAAATAAGATGGAATTTTTTTTGAAGCACTGAAATCTTCTTGCACTTGAATTCATTATTAAAAACAAAGTTTGACAAAATTGCGATCATACCTTGATTTCAGTACGTTCATTACTAATCAACTTTCAATAACTTCACCCCACACAATAACTAAAAACTTGCTTATAGAGAGAACTCAAATTATTTTGTGATGAGAGGGAGAGAAGGATGGGTTTGTTTAAATAGGGGAGAAAAATAAGGGGGAGAGTCCTAAAGGGGAATAACTGACTTCAGATTCTTTGAATTCATAGGGAGTTAAACAGTTGCATAATTTGAAAAGGTTGAAACGTATGAAGCCACTTGTTCTTATCGATTAAAAGATGTTTGTGTTAGTTTCATGTGATTTAAATAACCCTTCAAATTAACCCAACTTGACCAAAACTTAGGGATTTATCGATAGCCCACTTGACGGTCCATCGTGTGTCCGACATTCCATCTGGTTGGATGTCGTAACTTACATGAGATCAAGAAACCTTTCTTTGCCGTGACAACTTATTTGACGGTCCTTCAGTGGTTTGACGATCCATCAACTTGCCCGTCAGTCTGTTCCTGAGAACTTGAATTTCAGCATCTGGTTGATGGAGGGAGTAAGGGTCCATCGGACAAGCTATGGTCCTCCAACTAGACCGTCAAACCTTATCTAGAATGGCATTTTGTTATCACGGATTTGATGGTCCGTCGAGACCCTAACGGTCTGCTGGTTTTCCCGTCAACTCCCTTTCAACTGTAGAACTTCTTTCTATCTACATTTTTATTCCTACACACTTCACAAACCTATCAGATCACACAGAAATAACAAATAAACTCTAACTATGACTACAAAAACACTTTATAGGTTTTCTCCCACTAGCGCCTGATTTAATGTAGCGGCACAACTCAGGGATCTTGATTATTAAGAGTTCATTAAGATAGATAGTATCTATGCACTTCATCGAGTCTATTGGACCGATATACAACTTCACTCATTACCCATTAACCTTGAATACATTTCCTTCTTCATTTTCAAGTTTAACTACTCTAGATAAGTAGACTTGGTTACTTTGAATGGGCCAAACCACTTTTATTTAAGTTTACCTGGAAACAACTTCAATCTAGTGTTGAAGAGGAGTATCAAATCACCTTTCTAAAAGTCTTACTTTGAAATAATCCAATCATGATACCTTTTATTTTTATCCTTGTATAGGTCTGCTATTTCGTATGCACCGAGACGGAAATCATTTATCTCATTCAACTGGCCCAATCTCAACTCTGCTACCTCATTCCAATTCAAATTCAGCCTCCTAAGTGCCCACAATGCCTTATGCTCTAGGTCAATTGGCAAGTGACATGCCTTTACATAAACCAATTGATACGGTAACATACCGATAGGTGTCTTGAAAGATATTCTATATGCCCATAAGGCATCATCAAGCTTCCTAGACCAATCTTGTCTGCTTTCGTTCACCGTTTTAGCAAGAATTGCTTTGATCTCTCTATTTGAAATCTCCACTTGCCCACTAGTTTATGGGTGGTATGAAGTTTCCACCTTATGAAACTTAACTCCATACTTTTCCAAGGTATCCCTAAATACTTCGTTGCAAAAATGTGATCCTTCATCGCTTATAATAGTGCATGGCAACCCAAAACAAGAGAATATATTTCTTTTAAGGGATGCAACGACTCTCTTCCCTTCATTATCGGCCAAGGAAACAACCTCGGCCCATTTAGATACATAATCAATGGCAGCCAAAATGTATTTTATCCCATATGAGCTCATGAGGGGCCCCATAAAGTCGATGCCCCAGACGTTAAACAACTCCATGTCCATTATTTTTGTCAAAGAAATCTCATGATGCTTTGAGATTGACCCTAGTCATTGGCATTGATAACATCTCTGCACAAACTCAAAAGCATCTTTGAATAAGGTTGGCTAATAGTAGCAACTCTGCAATACTTTCCAAGCAGTTTGGTCACCTGCATGGTACCTCTAACCGGAGAGGCATGACAAGCTTCCAAAATGTTCAGCATGTCTACTTCTGGGGTACACCTCCTTATAATATTATGTGTATAACTCTGAAACAAGTAAAGCTCATCCCAAAAGTTATGTGTCACATCATGAAGAAACTTCTTTCTTTGGTGAAAAGAAAGATTCTCCATAACAACCACGCTCACCATATACTTTGCAAAGTCTTAATACCACGAGACTCTTTCTAACACAACAGCTAGGATTTCTTCATCTGGAAATGCATCATTAATTTCTAGATCATCCTAGAGTGCTTGACCTCCCTCCAATCTATACAAGTGGTCTGTGACTTTATTTTTTAATCCTTTTTGGTCCTTGACCTCAAAGTCAAATTCTTGGAGAAGCAATACCCATCTGATCAATCTTGGCTTAGTGTCCTTCTTGGCTATCAAATATCTCAAGGCCACTTGGTCAGTGTGAACCACCACCTTTGTTGCTAATAGGTAAGCTCAAAACTATTTAAAGGCGTACACTACTGCAAGAAGTTCTTATTCTGTAACATTATTGTTCTTCTGAGCTCCATTTAAGGCTTTGCTTGCATAATAAATGGGATGAAATAGATTATCCCTCTTCTAACTAAGTACAAACTGAAGTGTCACTCCACTTACATCGCACATAATGTCAAACGGCTTTAACCAATCTGGAGCAACAATAATAGGAGCATCAACCAATTTCCCTTTAAGGCATTCAAATGCCTTCAAACAATCATCATCAAATATAAACTTGGCCTCCTTCTCCAAAAGTTTGCAAAGTGGGTTTGCAATTTTTTAGAAGTCTTTTATCAATCATCGATAGAAGCCTGCATGACCAAGTAAACTATGCACTCTCTTTACTAAAATGGGAGGTGGTAGCTTCTCAATAACCTCGACCTTAGTTCAGTCGACCTTAATCCCCTTGGCTGAAATTTTGTGACCAAGGAAAATGACCTCCTTCACCATGAAGTAACAATTCTCCCAATTAAGCACTAGATTAAACTCCTTGCATAGCTGCAATGCTTTACTCAGATTCACCAAACACAACTTAAAAAAATCACCTACAATCAAGAATTCATCCATAAATACCTCCAAGGTGTCTTCAACTATATCGGGAAAGATAGACATCATGCACCGTTGAAAGGTAGCGGGTTCATTACACAAACTAAATAGCACCCGCATGAAGTTAAAAGTCCTATATGGGCAAGTGAATGTCATCTTTTCCTGATCCTCCAGGGTTATAGAAATCTAGTTATAGCTAGAATACCCATCTAAGAAATAATACTAACCTCTTCCTGCTAACCGATCAAGCATTTGATCCATAAAAGGCATTGGGAAGTGATCCTTCAAGGTCCACAAGTTAAGCTTACGATAATCCATACAAACTCTCCACCTAGTCACAGGCCTGAGCAGAATCTACTCATTTTTCTTGTTTGCTACAACAGTCATGCGCCCTTTATTGAGCATGCATTAGACATAACTTACCAACTTACTATCGAAAATAGGATTACAACTCCTGCATCAAGCCATTTAATAATCTCCTTCTTAACCACCTCTTGCATAGGTGGGTTAAGACGGCATTGATGCTCAATAGATGGTGTGCAATCTTCCTCAAGATGAATCTTATGGGTGCAGATACCTAGAGGAATGCCAATAATATCCGCAATAGACTAGCCTATCACCCTTTTGTACCTACGGAGTACTGAGATAAGTTTCTCTAATTTTTTGTTCACCTAGATCTGCTACAATAATCACAGGTAAAATGTTTCAACTACCTAGAAACACATACCATAGATAGCTGGGCAATTCCTTCAACTCCAACACCGGTGGCTATTCAATAGATGGCTTCGCCGGTGGTGTTAGGCAATTTTTAAGATCCAGGTCCAGCTTCTTGGGAGCTTAAGAATATGATCCCATACCATTCAAGGAATAAACAGTCTCTTCATACAATCTTCTTATACTCTTCAATGCCTTTACTTTTGAAATTTATCAAGACAGCAGCCAAAGGCTCGACAAAAAATTTCTCCTTTATCGACACTTCTCGGTCATCCTTATAATAAACATCCACAATAGAGAACACACTTATTTCCTTGTGCTACTTCATAGATTGACATACATCAAACCAAACTACTTCAGCATTAAGCCTGAATAAGAGCTTATTAGCTCGCAAGTCAATAAGAACACTTCCAGTTGCAAAGAAAGGTCAACCCAAGATTATAGGCACCTCAAAGTCCACCTCATAATCCAGAATAACAAAATCTACTAGGAATATAAAGCTGACCACCTTCACCAGCACATCATACAAAACACCCACTGGTTGTTTTACCAACCTGTACGCCATCACTAGTCACATTTTTGTGGGTTTAGGATCCCCCAAACCCATCTTCTTATAAACACCAAGTGGCATCAGGTTAATACTTGCTCCAAGATCACACAAGGCCTTAGCAAAGTTAAGAGACCCAATAGTACAAGGAATCATGAATGAACCTGGGTCCACTTTCTTTTATACCAAATACCTTGTTGAAATAGCACAACGATGATGAAGGTTATCTACCAGTTCATAACTCACTGCTCTCTTCTTCGTCACCAGGTCTTTCATAAACTTAGCATACCCGAGCATCTACTCTAATGCCTCAACTAAAGGCACATTCATCGTTAGTTTCTTCAGCATAGCCATGAACTTGCTAAACCTTGTATCATCCACTTTATTCTTTAGTCAATGAGGAAAGGGAGGCAATGGTTTTGGAAGAGTAGAGACCACTGCCTCCTTTTCTTTTTTCTTTGCTTCCTCTAACTCATTAACCTACTGATAGTTAGATGTAATTGCTTTACCATCCAACTTCTCATACACCACTAGATGAGTTTTATTATTATCAATCCCATCTTTAATTATATTACTGACACAACTTTGCCCACAGAAGGGACAGATAATAGTTTACCACTTTGAGTGGTAACTGTCATGCAAGAGCTATTGTTCTAAGGATTCTGCACTATATTGCTAGGAAAGGTACTACTCTTCCTCTGATTAAATATGGCTACGAGTTGACTTATATCCTGCTCCAACTTCTTAATAGAAGTTGTATGCGAATTCACTAGCTAACTAATGGAAGATAAGTCACTCTTCATTGTTGTCACCCCAGCATTGGTAGCCTCAAATCCCTTTAATAGCTTCTCCATCATGTCCTCCATGGAAATTTGTCCTTAACTGGTGGCTACATTATCCCAGTTTCCAGGAGGTACATATAGTCCACTCCTATTATTTTTGTTCTTTCGACTACCTTGGTCCCTATCTTTGTAACTAGCCTTGTCATAAAAGTTCTGACCTTGATTCCCTTAGCTATTGCCTCAGAAACCCCCTGATTATTTAGATAGTTCTTCTCCTCATCAGAATTAGAATCAGCTCTCCCTTGCAACCCTACAACTTTTATCTTCCTAGTCTTATCGAACAATAAATGTTTAGTAAGCATATCTATCTGTGTTTTCATGTATGCCATATCTTGGTCATGCTCCTTTCTTTTCCAATGTTGCTATACCGACATACCAATAGACACAGTAGGGATTGCTACTACTAAATCCCTGTATGCCAAGCTCTACTTGTCTTAGTCAATAGTTCCAACATATCTGCAGTCTCATTGAATGTAAGCTCCGGAATGCTCCTCATGCTGCATTGTCAACTATTTGTTTGGTTATAGAGTTCAAATCTTTAGAAAGTCTCCATTAAGTGCTCATAAGTCTTCTTGTGGTTGGGACATTGTGTCAAATTTTTCTTTAAACACATCCAAGTTTCATGCAGTGCCTCATTTGGTAATTGTCTAAAATTGCTAATTTCATCCCTCAACTGTAACATCCTGGAGGGCAAAAAGAACATTTCTAGGAAAACTTTTTTCAATTGCCTCCAGTTTGTTATAGAATTGGGGGCTAACTCATTCAACCATATTATTGCCTCCCCAGAAAGAGACAAAAGAAACAACCAAAGATGAATGACATTTTGAACAACACCAAGGTTATCAAAAGACTTGCAAATGTTGATAAAATTCACTAAGTGCATGTTTGGGTCATCTCCTGGTCGTCCTCCAAACAAACCCTTAAGGTTGAGCAGCTGTATCATGGTGTTGGTTATGTTGAACTTCACCCCAAGTGCTAGTGGAGGTAAAATAATCACTCATGCAGCACCATATTCATCTAAGTCATCATCCTCTTTGTCAAGATTAAATTGTACAGTAGGTTGGCGGTTCGCTCTCCCTCTAGATGCTCGGTTTTTATTTGCAGCTGCTGTTGTATTCTCTATACCCCTCCTAGTTGTAAAGAAGGGTTTATACAAATTTAGTTAATCATAGAAATCAAATGTTTTCACAACCCTAATCAGCTTTTCACATCAAGGATCCCATACCTTAGTTCTGGGAGCTTAGCCACACATTTCCATAGAAGAAGAAGACAAAGCCATTATGTTTCTCATAAATAAATTCAAAAATTACTTAAAAAATCACAAGATTCGTTCTTGAATCTTCAAAAAAGAATAAGCATTAAAATGTTTAGATCTATAATTCTAGCTTGAATCTCAGAGAATACTGTGTAGAATAATGTTCAGAGTTCGAAAATATGTTAAAAGATGCCTAAATAAAACCTAAACTGGGTATTTATATGTTCACAAGTGTAGAGGATTTAAAATTTGAACTTCAAAAAAGCCTTGTCCAAGTTGACGGTCTAAATGACAACCCATTAGAAGCCTGACGGTCTGTCGCTTGGGCCATTGCTGGATGTCCCAGGATGTCAGGTTTTGTTAAGGACTGACGGTCATGTTGACGGACCATTGCTGGACTGACTGTCCATCGCATAGACCGTTGCTTGGTCTTATGTAATCCTGAGTTATGTTTAAGCCTGATGGACAAGTTGGCGGTCTGTCAAAAGGTTGACGGTCCGCCACTTTGACCATCGCATGAGTTCTCTACTTGGAGCAATCTGTTGAGCTTTAACGGTTACCCTAACGGTCCGTCGCATAGCTGACGGTCCACCAGTTTGACCATCAGTGGCCTTTTTCTACTATGAGTTCTCTACTTGGAGCAATCTGTTGAGCTTTAACGGTTACCCTAACGGTCCGTCGCATAGCTGACGGTCCACCAGTTTGACCATCAGTGGCCTTTTTCTACTATTTTTTAAAGTTTTCTCCTTCAAATAACTTTTTACCCTGAAACACTAAAATCCAGTATTAAATACTACATCAGTTGCTTGAAAACATAAAATTATCCCTTGAAAAGGATGTAAAATGTTCCGTCAAAAGCCAAAACATCACTGTGCCAGCTCCTGTACAATTACACTACTATCCTCAGAGTCCAAGAGATAAACTCCAAGGTTAGCCAAATAGTGAATTTCCTTAACCAACTCCCGCTTCTCCTTATCCACATGAACTAGACTCCCCATGGATAACCTATTTAGAGAATCAGCAACCACATTAGCTTTACCTGGATGGTAGTGAAGACTCATGTCATAATCCTTGAGTAGCTCTAGCCAACCCCTCTGCCTAAGGTTAATCTCTTTCTGAATAAACACATACAACAGGCTCTTATGACCATAAAAGATGTCCACATGCACTCCATACAAATAGTGATGCTAGATTTTTAATGCAAACACCACGGCTAATAATTCAAACTCACAAGTCAAATAATTCTTTGCATGAATCATAAACTTACTAGAGGCATAAGCTATCACCTTACCATGCTGTATGAAGATGCAACCAAGCCCCACATGGGTCACATCATAGTAAACCACAAAGCCATCAGTGTCTTTAGGGAAAGTCAAAATTAGAGCCAAAGTTAGCTTATCCTTCATCTTTTCGAGTCTATCCTCACAAGCATCAGACCAAAAGAACCTCAACTTCTTCTAAGTCAATGAGGGAACTATAAAAGGAAGACTCTCTACGAACTTCCTATAGTAACCAGCTAAACCCAAGAAGTTCCTAATGTCATTTAGAGTCGTGGGTTTGGGCCACATTATAGCCACTGCAACCTTTTCCCGATCTGCCATGATACTTTCACTAGAAATAACATGACCCAGATAAGTGAAAACGTTCAACCAAAATTTACATTTCAAAAACTTAGTATACAATTGCTGCTCTTTCAAGGTCAGCAACACTACAGAGGTAATTGGCATGATCCATCTCACTCTTATAGTACACCATAATATCATCTATGAACATAATGATAAATAAGTCCAGAAAAAGATGGAAGATGCTAGTTGTCAAATCAATGAATGCTATCGGGGAATTGGTCAACCCAAAAGACATAACGAGAAACTTTAAATGCCTATAATAAGTATGGAACAAAGTCTTAGGGATATTTGCCTTCCTAATCTTTAATTGATGATACCCAGACTGAAGATCAATTTTGGAGAAAAACCTAGCACCCTATACTGATCAAACAAATAATCTATCCTTAGAAGAGGGCACTTATTCTTTATTTTCAACTTATTCAACAGCCGATAATCAATACACATCCGAAGTAAACTATACTTCTTATGCATGAACAATAGCAGTGCAACCCATGAGGACATGCTAGGATGGATAAAACCCTTATCTAAAAGATTCTTTAGTTGATCCTTAAGCTCTTTAACTCAGCTGGAGCCATCCTATATAGAGGAATAGAAATTAGATGAGTGTATGGAATAAGATCAATCCCAAACTTAATCTCCCCATTAGGAGTAACATCAAGAATGTCATCAAGGAACACCGGAGGAAATTCATTTACCACCGGGACAAAACGCAGTTAGAATCTTTAACCCAGACCAAATGATAGAGACACCCCATGGAGATTAATCTCTAAGTTTAAAGATATGATATGAACTTTTACTTAGGATCTAGGGAACCACTCTCCCACTCAATAACCAGATCATTAGTGAATTTAAAGACAACCTTATGGGTCCGACAATCGAGAGACTCATAGCACCCTAGCAACCAATCCATCCCTAATAACATATCAAAATCCATCGTATCTAATTCAAAAAGATCCACCATAGTTCCTTTGCTACCAATAGATACCACATACCTCTATAGACTCTTCTAGTAATCAAAGAGTCACCTGTCAGGGTAGAAATAAAAAATGGGTCCAAAATAACTTTGAGACAAAGACCAAAATGTACAACAACAAATGGAGTCACATAAGAGATAGTGGACCCCAGTACACATCATGGGAAAAGAGTTTCAGCATATGATACAAGCAAAATGACCATCATAGATTTGATGACATCATGCGATACCAACCCATGAAGAATCCAATTGTGGTCATATTAAGGGCACAAGAACACGTATGGGGGACCCATTTTGAGCTCACAATAGAGCAATATCATTTGTGGAATGTTGATTGGATTCTTTTCTTTGATGCCCACCCGAGAGTAAAATGGAACCCATAGCTTTGGAGCCTTGAAGAGTTTTCTAACACTCCAAAATCGCCCCTCTACTTAAGGGTGTTTTGCCCATTTTACGCCCCTCCTTACAATTTATAGGCACCCCTCTCATTAAGGGCATTAGGATCATTTTATCATGTAATAAACTAGCTATATATAGTCTATTATTAGGTCTTTTTAGTTAGTTTTTGTTGGATATGGATTATTGAAGAATTATTGTGATATTTTGTCTCTTGTGAGAGAGTTCCACCTGAAACTAGGCAAGACAAGTGTGGTACTTACTTGTGTTTAAATCTTGTCTTAGAAACATTGGCGCTTGAGGAGATTGACGTCTTTTTTGTGTCTATGTAAGAGTTTGATGTTAGCTATTATGAGATTTAGGGGTCTTGATGTTTGAGAAATGTCTTGGTTCTTAGGTTTTGTAATCTCTTTATGTCAAACTAACTTTCCTTTATCTTTATGGAATTATGCGTTTGTTGTGTTTGTATCTTATCCTCGATTTTCCTTTATGATCTTCTCAGTTTGTGTTGTTGCTGCCTTGCTAGTTTCTGCATCTTGTTCTTAGTTTGTTCATATGTTTTCGGCTATTTTAGTATTTGGTAGTTTTCGGGCAATGCCTCAGACTCCTATCGGGTAGTGAGACCATAGAGGCATTTCTGATAAGTGCCGAAGCCAGATAGTGCATCATTTGGTATCGAAGCCAATGATGAGGCACTTAGAATCTTGTTTGGCCCCAAAGCATCCTTGGCCACTAGACAGTTCTTAATTATGTTCCCTAGCTTACCACAGCTGAAAAAATTATCCCTTCTTTCTTTACAGTAACCCTACTATAATCTACCATAAAATTAGTTGAGAGGATACGATAGAGTTGATTGAGCCTTACTAGCCTGAGATTGGGAACCCTATGACCTAAAGATTTCACCATATTAGAAATCACTATCTTCTAATGGCTTTGACCAGGGAGAACTAGGCCCCGAGTAAAACCTAGAATTGCCCCACTTCTTCTTGGGACACTTTTCACCATCATTTCCACTCTACTGTTAGCCACCACCCTATTTAGAAAATCAAAACATCTTGCTCTAACTCTCTACAATATTAGCCTATTTTTTCTTATCTTACTCCACTTTCTTCATGTACACCACAGACCTATAAATATCCACATCCTCAATCAATAAGGCAGACTTACCTTCCAATATCAAGTTTCTAGAAAACTCGAAAGAAAACTACAAATCTGAAGCAAACTATCTTTTTCTAGCCCTCATGCTAGAAACTAACTCTAAAGCATAGTGAGATAACTGGTGAAACAACAATGCATACTCCTTGAGTGACATCTTACCTTGACTCAGATTAGCAAACTCTTCTTCCTTTGCTTCAATCAGCTCTTAAGGAAACCAGTAGTCCAAGAAAGAATTAGAGAAATCCTTCGACAGTGCTGAATTAGCATTTTCATGCCTTGTCTAATCCCATTCCTCATGCCATTAGTATGTCACATCCTTCAGCTGATAGGAGGCGAACTCCATGCCCTCCAAATTTATGGCATGTATAATAATGATAATTTTTTCCATCTCATCCAAAAAATCTTGAGGATCCTCCTTAACCCTAACACCCATAAAGGTTGAAGGATTCAACCTCAAAGACTAGAAAACCCTTGTAGCCTCAGAAGATGGAGTGACAGGAAAATCACGCTCAGACTAGGAAGCTACCAACTGTACCAATATATAAGTCGATTAAATAAACTCAATGTTCATTATTTCAGCCTGAGGATCTTGATAAGGACTAGTGGTAACTAGTGGAACTCTAGGAATACCAGGAACTGGACCCTTAAACTAGGTATGGACTGCTGATGTTGGGTGTATTTATGCATTTTAGTGTCATCATTCTAGCCTTTTTAGCCTTATTTTGAGGATGATTCTATAATATATTGGTTGATAATGAGATAAATATGTATAAAGGTATTAAAGAACATGTTCATAAGGTTCCAATAAAAGTTCAAACAAGTTTTTACTTGAAAGAGTCAATTTGAGTTCAATATAGAAAACTAGTCTTCCTAGCTTGAGCTAGTGGCTTTTCTAATCTATTTTGTTGGATTATATTGAGTTCTATGTGTTCCTTATTATTTTAAATGTGTTATTATATGTATAACAAGTTGTTAGGAGTGTAAAAAGTTCATATGAGTGAAAGAAAGAGTGGAAACATAAAGGGAAAGATCATGAAACCAACTTAGTCTAAGCTCTCATTTTTTATTCATCGTAATGGGTTTAGTATTATTTGTGCTTCTAATTTGTGTGGTGCGATGATGTAAAATTATTTTGGATCTAAACATGATGATATTTTAATGTTAAAAAGGCTTAGAAATCAATGAAAAGATAATGCAAGAGAAGGGATTGAAGGAGGAAGGGCCAACACTTAACCAAAACATGGAGGACAAATTCCAGAGAGTGCATGCGTTTAGAATGCGTCGCATTCTCTACTCCTATGCAATAAAGAGTGCGGTGCATGCCCCATTCTATAGATATGGATGGTACAATGCACGCTACACTCCACACCCGGGCTTTTCAAGCTGATTTGACTCCTACACGAACTTGGCTTACCCTTATGCTATATATACATATTGTATCACGTTTTTACACATATTTTGACATATTTTGGAGATCAATGGGCTAATACAACCTCATTATTATGTTTTTACTAATTTTATTTTGTTCATACATATTTTTAGTTATTAATTACAATATTGTGATTACGATTATGACTATGCGTGGCTAAATAACCTCTTTTTGGGGTTGAAGCCAAGAACATTAGTATTATTGCTATGGATTAAGTTTGTTTTCTTTGATTATAACTATTGGTTGTTTTTTTATTCTTATTTTAATTATTTTGAGGATTGATCTCCCTTAGAATACATCAATTGTCAACCTTGTAAACTCAGGAGAGGGAATAGGGAGACAAAACATGGGAATAAGCAGAGTATGGTTTGTATTTCTTTGTGAAATAAGGAATTCAAATTAGTATATAGGACGGGGATGTACAAAGATATCCTACTTGATACACACATAGGATGATATTTGTAAAAAATTTAAGTAAACTATTAAAACCCTGCTCAACGATGTAGGTGTAAAGTTCAACATAGGTAAAAGATTAGACGTTGGGAAACCATAATCATTCAATTAACCCTACAAATCAACAACCAAGATAAGCAAGTTAATGAAAGAAATCCAATAGCATAATATGATTGTTCAGAGTGATTCAACCCTAGGTTTTCTCTCATTGATTGTCTTAAGACCTTTACTTTACGCTTTGTTTACTTTCATTGCAATTATAAATTTCCAAACACTTTTTGGTTACTCTCGCATCAATTGAATATAAATTGTGAACTAAAATCAAATCATTGGCAAATCCAGTCTCTGTGGGATCGATAACTCGGCTTTCTTGGACACTATATTACTTGGTAAACCATGTACACTTGCGTATGTGCTTGGGCAGTGTCAAGGTTTTAGCACTATTACCGGGGACTTGTATTTATGCAATTGCTTAATTTAGTTTTATTTTAAGATTTATTTGGTGTTTTTATGCTTGGTCTTGTTTTTTGTTTGTAGGAGACAGGTTTCTAAGTTTATAAGTTGGCAAAGGATCAGGAGTTGGTAGAACCAAGCCCAGAACTCGACAACTTTACCATCAATATAGGAGAGAAGCAATCCTTCTACCTAGAATTCTTCAAATTAAAGAAGTCCAAGAGAATACTATTCCTATAACTGAACAACAAGCAACTGCGTGGAAGGTTAGGGAAATGGAAGTCCCACTTGCGACGAACTTGACTTCCCCAATTCAAAGACCGACCGTTGAGGGGAATTTTGAGTTGAAATACAATATGGTGTAGCTTCTTATCAGTAGTGGACAATTTGCAGGCATTTCACACTAGGATCCACAAGTCCACTTGAAGACTTTTATTTAGCTTACAGATACATTTACTCCTACAGAGGTGACTTCAGATTATGTGAGGCTGACACTGTTTCCCCATTACTTTTTGGGGAAGCTAAAAGGTGGTTGAATGTAGAGATGGTGATCTTGGGTGTATTTATATGCCTAAGCACCATAACTTGCCCATATTTTAGCTAAGTTTTGAAAAAAATGTGCCTAGTTTCTTATATTTTTACTCTACTTTAATGTAATTGAACTAACTTATATGATTAGTATGATTTCAGGTGTTAATGAGGTAGATAAAGACATAATGGGACTACGGATTGCGGATATCAAATAAAACAAGAGGAAAAGTAGCTTGTTGGATCAAATATGATGTCTAAAAACTATGTTAAAGACTAATTTGTCATTTATAATTAGTTTGGGGACTTAGAAGGCAATTATGAGAGAAGAGATTATTAAAATACTTGATGCTGAATTTTTTTATTGATATTCGATATTTTGTAGTATTTTGAACAGGGGAGTGATTGTTTAGATTGGAGAGGGAGAAAATATTTTTCTCTTGGTTCACTATTTACACACCAAGATCATCTTCTAATTTTTGGTATAATGAACATAGTTATGGTGATTTTCATTTTCTTCATGAGTAGATAAGCTTATTGGTTAGGGTTATGGAAACCTTGTAGCGTACTATCAAATTCTATGGGTTTTGAATTCATTATGCATTGATTTACTTATATCGTACTCTCTTCGTTATGCTTTAATTCTAGTGTTTGCAAACATAAGGAATGTGCCATTGAAACATAACTTGTTCGATAGAAAGGTTAATGTTTGGAAAAGAGAGTAGTGACAAGAAAATAGGGTTTCCAATCTCTATTTCACACGTTAATGGCTTAAAAGGATTAACAAATTAGAGATTTCGTATAATTAAGTAAACACTTTTGAGTCAAAAGAATGAAAGTGAATTAATCCTTGATGGTTGAGAAACACTTGGATTGAGAATTAGAATACGATTCTCTATAAGTACATGCATGTATGACTTCTTACCACCCATAGTTAGAAGATATTAAAAACTACAAGGTGGATATAAACCTAGCTTGTTATTCTCTATATTCAGATATTATTACACGTGTTGCTTCACTATTACATTAAAACTATTACTTTGTACTTAAATAAAAAACCCCTATTGCTTTAGAGGAACAAATGATTAAAAGTCAACTAATTTGCATACAACTTAATTAGCACCTTATTCCCTATGGAATTTTACCCCAACTTAGTTGGGTTATATATTTGAAAACGACCGCGTACACTTTTGTAAGAAAGTTCTAATTTGAGGGTATCAAATTTTGGCACCGTTGCTGGGAAATACGGTTGTCGATTGAGTTTATGATTGTTAATTGACTGTTAGTCCAATTTTCTTATTTTATGTTTATTTGTTATTTTTGTTTGTTACAGGTTCATTATGGTTTATGCCACGAACCAAAAGTTCAGGAGAACCATTATTACATTTCAATCTTGAACCTCATCTTATTGAAAGAATGGCTAACCAACAGGAAGCTGAAAGATTAGCCGCTTTGGCTAATGCTCAATTAAATCTACAAAATGCTGATAACCCAGGTCGGGTACCTAATATAGATGAAGAGGATCTGGCATACTATGATTTGTTGGGGCTAGTTTATCGAAGGCGTGTAAAGGATATAGCTGCACCAGTGAATAGAAATATAAACAAAAATTATCTTTTTAGAGAGAAACCTGATTGTCAAGCTGTGCAATTTGATCTTAATGATGATGAGGATAGAATGGATGGAGTGGGTACAACTGGAGGTATTATTCCCCCACCGTTGTCACCCGAAGCTATGTTCAATATTACAAGCATGATAATTCAACTCCTCAACCTTAAGGAGTTGTTTTGTAGCATGATAATTCAACTTCTCAACCTTAAGGAGCTGTTTGGTGGACTCCCAGGGTATGATCCCAATATACATTTAGTGAAATTTATCACTATTTGCATGTCCTTTGATAACTCAGGAGTGGGACAAAATGCTGTCTGCCTGTGATTATTTTTGTTGTCTCTGTCTGGGGAGGCAACCTTGTGTCTTAATGGGCTGATGCCCGATTCTATAACTAATTGGAGGCAGTTGAAAGAGGCTTTTATAGAAAGGTTCTTTCCACCTTCCAGGAGGGTACAGTTGAGGGATGAGATCAGCAACTTTGGGAAGCTCCCAACTGAAGCTTTTTATAAAACATATGAGAGGTTCAAAAAGAAGTTGATGCAGTGCCTGAATCATAATATGATGGATGTTCATCTGATGGAGACTCTTTATCGGGCTTAGAACTCTCTTACGAAGGCAGTTATTGATAATGCTGTAGGGGGATCATTTGTGGATCTTACTTTTTAAGAGGCCTCGAAAATGCTTGATCAGATGGCCAAACAAAGTAGAGCTTGGCATACCAGGGATTCTGTGGTAGCAAGACCTACTGGGTCTATTGGTATGACTGCAGAACAACGTAAAAAAAAGGAAGAATGTGATCAAGACATGGCACACTTGAAGAACAAAATGGATTTGTTGACCAAGCACTTATTATTTGCAAAGACTGAAAAAGGGAAAGTTGTTCCATCGCAAGGTAAAGATGATTTTGATTCAGAAGAAGAGGCTAACTATTTGAATGACCAGGATTTTTTTAAGGAAATAGCCAAGGAAATCAAGGTCAGACTTATTAAGACAAAGCTGGATACAAGGATCGATATCAAGAAAACTAGAAGAGCAAAATGATAGAAGTGGGCTATATGTACCCCCCGGAAGCAGAGATAATATTGGAAGTAACTCTGGCAAGAGGTCCATGGAGGACATGATGGATAAATTATTAAAGGTAGTTGAGGCTACTAACTTTGGGGTGACTACCATGAAGACCGACTTGTCTTCTATGAGTTAGTTGGTAAAGTCACACTCCATTTCGATCAAGTAGTTAGAACAACAAATGAGCCAACTCTCTGTAGTATTAAATTAGAGAAAAAGTGGAACACTATCAAGTGATACAATTTAGAACCCTCAGAATAATGGATCGTGCATGGCTATTACCATATGGAGTGGTAAGGTTTTATCAGTCCCTCTTGTGGGCAAGACTGTGGTTGATATAGTAGCAGATGATATTGAAGAAGAAGAGATTGGTCATCTAGTAGAGTCTGAGAAATCATATGAGGTTATTGATAATGCATTATCGAACAGTCATCAGGTTGATGAGTTGGAGAAAAATAAGGGAAAAGAGGCTGAAGTGGTGGTTACCACTCTTCTAAAACCTCCTTCTCCATTTCCCTATCGGTTGACAAAGAAGTCCAATGACACTAAGTTTGGAAAATTCATAGCTATGCTTAAGCAGTTGATGATTAATCTTCCATGCTACTCCGAGAATTCCGAAACTCACTTGGGATGTATTATGACCTTTTCCCATTGCAACGCAACTTGAAAATCGAAAAATGGATGTTTGAAAGGTCATCAAATAAATACCCGAAGATCATAGGTCTAAATGAGAAAGTTTCAAAACTTAGCAATTTTTTTTTGAGTGCTAAGCTTCTCTTGGCAAGATAAAAAGGCTTTAACGAATCGACACATTTGGGAGTGAAATATTTAATGGGAAAAACTCGAGGTATCACATCATCTCCCCCTTGAAAGAATTCGTCCCCGAATGTCGCTCGTTAGGTTAGGAAGGCAAGGAAAATTGAGGATAAGCACCTAAAATAGCTTGATGAACAAGTTTATATTTTTCTAAACTTTGGAGTACTTTCCGATGCATAAGCTCATGATAATCACAACGACATAGTTGAGTCTATTACTAAAAGAGTTGGATGAAGGAAAAATTATTAACTTCGATTTAAATCCACATTCACAAAGAAGAGATAAAAGATCTAGGATATGAAAACTCGGGATATCACAATATCTCCCTCTTGGGATCGGTTCTCCCCGAATAATACTAATTGATACATGCGACACTTTATGATCGACTCATGGCTTAATACTTGGGTCGGGAATAAAAGCAAAGGCTAAATAGAATTTGGTAACTCACTTCGACGCAAATAAATCATTCTTGAAATGGTTATGCTCACGAAACTTCAAGTAGTGAGATTGGACCACATCGGAAGATGGAAGAAATATATGAATCTGTCGGAATAACTATCAAGTTGAATTTCTAGGTGCACGAACCGAATCAAGACACACCCTCATTCAATTAGGACATGATTCAAAATCTTTCCAAGGAACTTTCAACGCTACTAGGAAGCAATTGGGTTTGGGATATGGCGCGAACAATATATATATATATGTATATATATATATATGTATGTATATATATATATTGAAATAAGGATTTATAACTCGACCCCAATTTTAAGTATGGAGCGTAGGTCAATCACTCTTATATCAAAACAAAAGTACTAGACCCCACGAAGTACAACTTACTTTCAAGCTTATCTGTACACTTCGCACACCCTTTCTCCGCAATACTATTTTCCCCGAATACCAAACTTACTTGATTCAATTCATAATTCTCACAAGGCTTTTGCAATCTTGGCTATTCAAATCTAACTAAGCCAAACTCTCTTTCCTTATTTTCAAGCTTAATTTGGAGTCACCAATTCCTCCACCTAACACCGTAACATAGCACCATTCCGAATTATAAATATACACACATCTACATTGTTACAATTCCTCATCTCAAAGATAATTCTTATTACTACTCAATCAACTCTAATCCACTTTATACTCACCATTTTCAACCATCATATTAATATTAACATGTCTTGAAACTTAGGGAACTATTCATAGGCATATACGCAATTCAACTTATAGCAAGGCCAAGGCTTGCAACTAATATCCTCAGACAGGAGATATATTCACAATACATGAGTGCTATGCAAGATCAATTTACAAGAGCTTTTAGCTTAGACTTCTAAATCAACATAGATACCAAAACTTATTGATAATATAAACTTTAATCTCCGTCCATATATACACACATGATGTTCAAGCCTATATTTATAATTACGTATACACTCCTAATCAACACCCATAAAACACCTTTTTCAAATTCTACAATCCTTTATTAAGACAACTTCTGGGCAATATTCTTAAGAAAACGCTCACTAACTTTTCCACCTACAAAACTAGATAAACCATCACACAACCACTTTCACAAACACAACACGAAATGCTTCAAATAACCATGACATCCATCAAAAGCCTAGCCTCAAGCTTACTCCACACTTGCCACCTTAGCTAAAATAAATATGCCACAATCTTTATCAACAAAAACCCACTCACTCTCTCCTATTGTCACCACTGTTCATCCACACTCGCTCGACAAATGGAAAGTCATGAAAGGGTAGAATATGAAGGGATATTGTGTATGACTTGGTGCGGTTATTGAGGCCAGAGAACTAGGGCATCAAATACATGAATTCAACCAGAATCAAGATTAAAGATTAAGAACATCTAGGTCATAAATTGAATCTTATTGGTTGCTAAAAGTGTTGCTGGTGGATTGAACTTGAATATACAATAAAACTTAAGCATATGCATTATGAACCGCGCAACTTGAGTTTGGAGTTTATAGCTTATGGAATGTCGATTTCGCCCGCTAGAAAAATTGAGGCTCCATATTTTGATAGTTAGGAGAATACATGTTTTCCCATGATACGCATGAACATGTATTATGATCAGGGGAATGAAACATAAGGCATGAGAAAATATCAAAGTCATTGAAAAGGCTGGGGTAAAATTAGATCAACACCACTACTTCTCACCACCAACTTGCAACCTTTGATACACCTACCTGAATCCCACAATCTTAACTTAGTTAATTTTTTTTTCTACTATCTCCTCCTTAGACTTAAGCCAACACTCTAAGTCAACGAATCACCATACAAACTCTAGTCCACGGCATTCGCTTTACTCTAGGTCCCCAGATATACCCATACACAAGATCCATAACTTAACCTGCATAACTACACCCGCGAACGAAAAATCCATTCTTAACATAACTCTCAAATACCCACCAACTTAGACAACTTCAAAAGTTATCATAAAACAATTCATGTACTTCGCAGCTTAGATTCTAGCACTTACCATGGATACATCAAACCTTCGCTAAACCATACTAACTTCTTCGTGCTTTACTAACATCACATCTCAAACTAACACCCTCGTCAACCTCTAATGCCCAAGTTAACTCACAATTACATCGTATACCACATATCCTCATTCATACTTACCCGATCAAGGATAACACTAATCGTTTAACATTTAATAACTTAAAAAAATCCCCATAACACCTTGAGCATACTACTACCTCAACACACAATATCATACTTGATCACAAGCAAATAGACTTAAGCTCCCGTACATACGGTTCAAACCTACTAAATCTCCTCCCTATCACTAACGTCATAGCAATTCAATCATTAAATTTATTTTTCTCATCACCTGCTATACAAACTTAACAACTCACTCTGACTATGATTAACAACAATCTTAACAACCATTTCTTTCTATCAAATAGCCCAAACATACTAGTCCACCAAAACCTCATAACGATAATAATCATCCACAATTCCATGGCCTAGGCCATAATAATTTATTAACACCGCCTTCTACAACGTTTCCAACTAATGCAAGAACAATAGAGTAAACAGCCAGCTGCTAGTGAATCGAAATAGGCCTCACACGGGTTCACTAAACTTTGATTTTGTATTTTGAAAAAGGAAATAAATATCAAAACAATTATGCTAGTGAATCGAAATAAGCCCCACACAGCTTCACTAGACTTCAAGTTTTTATCAAAAGATGATCAAAAAATATTTTTAAGAAATAAAAGCCTGGTACACCATAATCAAGGATCCGAGAATATGTGTCTCGCTTTACCTCAACTGAACGACTTAAGAGGGATGGGGGTACATCTTGAAAGCTATGGAACCTTTGCTAGTAAGCCCAGGAATATAATCAAAAGAAGAAATTGGAACTAGTTAATCACCCTGTCTCAACATTAGTACATGGATAAGGAAAATATGAAATCACATCATAAATTCTAGGGAGAAATCCAAAAACACTTCCGACATAGGCTTAATGCACAACCTTCAAGAACGTACATATGACACCTCAATTTTTCGGAACTCAAGAGCACTAATGAAATCATTTTTTTTCTAGCTCACTTACAAGCCCGTAATATCAGAGGAGATTATCTAAGAAAGCACCATCTATAAGGATTTATGCTTGACTATATCCGGTATTTTAGAGCAAGGCGAAATGGTCCAATTTATGCAAGATATGAACCCGTATGAATTTCTTAAGGAACCTTTCCACAACACAATCTACGACTTAAAAGAAAGGGAACATTTTCCTAAATGCCTTGTAGCCTCTCGAAGAAAAGTACTGACGTCTCCGTACCGGTCCGCAAGACTCTACTAGACACGGCTTCATAGACACCCTAGGACACTTAAACTCTATGCTCTAATACCAAGCTTGTAACGCCCCAAAATTGGATCCTGAGATGTCACACGTTGCTTAAGGTCACAAGTAACCCCAAGCTAACCATTCATCTGGCATAACGCAAAGCAATTGAATAAAATACATAAAATAGAAGGAATAATGCAGAAATAACCCATAACTTAGTCTGACCAACATGAAAGTAAATTTACACGATCACAATTCTGCTCATATATATACAAATCTAAAACTGAATACACTGACTACTAGTGATTGTCTATGAAGCCTCTACTAGCATTGACCAAAGACAATCGGGTCATGACTCTCAACTACACCTACTCAATAGGACTGAATACAGAAAACACAATACACCTCAAATCTGAACAGCTCAAGTCCCTGAATCAAAAGGACTAATCACCTGCCGATCGAGAGCTGCGACCCAGCTGAACATGATATGTGCGCTACAGCTTGTACCTATATTTTCGTAAGAATATAGCCCATGGAAATATGTCGGTCAGCACTTTGAAATGTATTGAGTATGTAGGGGGCATGGAATAATATAAATAGTATAATCAATTTCATGGAAACATGCATACGGACAATGATGGCTCACTTGGCTTGAGTTATATCAAATCATACTTTTTGTAATTTCACAATACACAGTTCATATAATAAAATCTCATAATCCTTGTAAATCATTAGAAATCGTAAATTATGATAAATCATCCTAAATCATCATAAATTATCATATCGTCAAAAATCATCATAGGTAATTATAAATCATCATAAATGACTATAAAACATCATAAACATCTCAACTCTTTGACTCTAATCTCGAAGTGACTCGATAATTCAAGAAACTTAATCTTATGTACACGGGAGTTTTCTATAACCGACAACCCCACGTGAGCTACGTGGAATACCAATGTTTGAAACCCCCGTTGGCGAAAGCGTCATACTCTTTGCCAGGGAGTACGATCTTAAAACTGCAATAATCACAATCGGGATCTCTGGCCAATAATATCATCATCAAACAACCCTACGGTGGCACATAGGTTTGGAGAAATATCAAATTTCCCTCTCAGTGCTAAGTACTACTCCCCGACAAGCTCAGAATGCATTAGAAAATCCACCACAACATCACAAGGGTCTATCATAAAGACCAAATCAAGTCTCTTTCTCATTTATCAAATCATATCAATTTGTGGATTCCTAACTCAACACATTTTAGCTCAAAACATTTTAATCTTTCTCAACATCAACAAGGTATCAATGCATTGAACCATAACCGACTCTACATTTGGACAAGGATATGAAGACTCAATACGTAATATTTTCAACAATTTAACTCATCAAAACCATCCAGAAAATACCAAGACTCATTGCAACTTCGATATCAATAAACCTAATAACTCAAATCATCATAAGGAAGCTCAAAATTTGACACATGGCTCGAAAACACTTGGAAATACCAATAATTCATTCTTGAACTTAAAATGTGGATACATGTTCAAAATATATCAATTCTTGATAGAAACACCAAGAATCCCAATATTAAATCTCAATTCATAGAACGAAAATAGTCAAATACTCATGTGATTCAAAACTTACAATTCAAATCTTTATAAGTTCATAATCGAATTATTTAGACATAATTCAACTTACAGAGCCATATGAATCCATTAAATAATCATAATTAGCAAGCTTGAACAATTTACATATATTAATAATCAAAATCTCATGGTAGGATATCTTGGAAATAAATTCATTTGCCAAACTCAGAATAATCCATAATAAAATTTAAAGATACGGGCACAAATATGGAATAATTATTCTTGTTCAAACCCCACATACCTTAAAATTAAAGATTGGAATGAATTAATTCCTTGGAACACTATTCATGAAATTGATTGGTGTATCTTGAAGAGATCAGAACAGGGACTTCATTTATTAGATTAATTTGGAATTTCCATGGTGGAATTGGAAGAATTGGGAAGGGGAATTTAGAGGTTTAGGATTTTTTTTCTTGGAATTCTTTTTGAAAATAACATACTTTGATGTCCAAAATCAGTTTTTATGCTTATTTCCACGAAATGGGGCAAGGGTGAAATGACTGAATTGCCCCTAAGGAAATTAAAAAATGACAGAAAAATCCTGCGTACCTTGGCCACCAAAAATTGAATAACTCCTTGTTCGGGTATTGGATTTTTACTAAATTTATATCGTTGGAAAGCTAACTCAAAGATCTTTAATTTTATATATGGTAGGCCATCCAATTCGTCATATATAAGGAGTTATGATCGACCGAAGTTGACCCAAATCAAATCCATCCCTCAGTTACTGATTTGACATACTGAAATAAATTGATCGTAACTTATTACTTTGATGTTGGAATGGGGTGAAACTAATTGCATTAGAAATAAGAATCAAAGAGATTTCGTTTGATATATAGCAGATCTCCTAGTTCCTTATATTCAGGAAGTGATGATCGTTTGAAGTTGGCCCTGGAATGCTGAAAATTTCTGGAGCATGCTAATCGCATGGTGCCACTGTTTTGGGCATCCAAACATGCCCTTATGCTACTCCAAAAATTTTGAAACTCACTCGCAATGTATTATGACCTTTCCCCATTGCAACACAACTTGAAAATCAAAAAACGGATGTCGAAAAGGTCATCAAATAAATACCCGAAGATCAGAGGTCTAAATGAGAAAGTTTCAACACTTAGCAAATTTTTTTTTCGAGTGCTAAGCTTCTCTTGGCAAGATAAAAAGGCTTTAATGACTCGACACATTTGGGAGCAAAATATTTAACAGGAAAAACTCGGGTTATCGCTTAAACTATGCTAACCTACCAAATTCGACCCTCCCGACTTAATAGCAATATCCGATATTTCAAAAACACTGTTTCCACAGTTGACTTCAGAAACTCAATTTCACAACTTTCCAAACCAAGGGTCGAAATGAGACATAAAAGCCATAAAACTAAACCAACCATGTTACCAACCGAATATCAATATTTGCACTTATCGTCATAGTCCATTTTTCTATCCAGCGCACAAATCAATAAATGTTGACCAAAGTCAACGATAAAGCTTTTAAAGCCATTAAAAGCCACAATTTCACATATTTCATACCAAAATATATAGGGAACCGTGCCAGGCATCCCCATACCTCATAGTACCACAAAACAACCATGAGGAGGGGTAAAATAGTCAAATCACACTGAAATGAATATTTCACAATAATCACCAAAAATCAAGTTGTTACATCATCCATTACTAAAAATATAGTTCATCTTCAAAATAAAGGTAAGAGAAATACCCAAACTAGAGAAAAGATGGGGGTAACTACTATGCATAATAGACTCGACCTCGCAAGTAGCCTTATCTGTAGGTCGATGACTTCATTAGACCTTAACTTGCTGACAATCCCGAGAATATAAATGTCTAACATTAATGGCTAAAATAGAGACGAGCTCCTCAACAAAAGACTACCTTTAATCTAACTCAACTGAATCCCATCGAATAATATGAGACTCATCCTTAGTGTAACACCGAAGCATGGAAACATGAAAGACTTAGTGAACAACTGATAAATCTGGGGACAAAGTTAACTCATAAGCCATACACCCATAGTCCAAAGGATATTAAAAGGTCCAATAAACTTGGGGTTATGCTTGCCCCTCTTCCCAAACCTCAACACATCCTTCATGGGTGACACATGAAGGAAGATACAATCACCAACACTGAACCTTAGGAGATGAAGCCTACAATCCGCATAGCACTTTGTCCTACTCTAAGCTACTATAAGTCTATCCCGAATTACCCAAACTCGATTTAAAGACTCACAAAGTAAGTCTATACCTCGAGGTAATATCTCAAAAACATCAAAATAACCAATTGGAGAGTGATAACAGCTGATGTACAAAGACTCGAAAGGAGCCATCTTAATACCAAAATAATAGATATTATTATATGCAAATTTTTCCAAGGATAGATATTGCTCTCATTGGCCACTGAAGTCTATCACACAAGCACAAAGTATATTCTCTCAAACTTGAATAGTCTACTATGACTGACTATTGGTTTGGGGGTAAAATGTTGTGCTAAGATTGACCTGGGCACCCAACTCTTTCTGAATGATTTTTCAAAAGTGAGATGTGAACACTGAACTTAAATTTGAGATAATAGACATTGAGCACACCATGAAGACACACTATATCGTGAATATAGATAAAGGCCAACCTCTTAAAACTGAAAAAAATTAGTATCGAAATGAAATAAGTAGATTCGGTCAATTGATCCATGATGACCCCAACATTATTAGAATCGTAAGAAATACGAGGCAACCCATTCACAAAGTCCACTGTAATTCATTGTCATTTCCACTCT